>NC_058413.1:58519864-58695408 GCF_002201575.2 Neomonachus schauinslandi | reverse complement strand
GTGCGTGTAGAGCCAGATATTTCTTCTTGTTGTTACTCTTTGAAGTGTACCTGGTATCCTTCCCCCTCACAGCCCTCCTTATGGGGGAAACGCACCCGAGAATAAAGGGACAGATTCTGCGGGATGGCCGGGCTCGTCTCCCGTTGGGTGCTGCCCTGCTGTCCCGTACAGGTGGCCTGTAGTGGGCAGACGAGCAGACTGGCCAGCCACGAAATCTGAACGCAAACTAATGAGAGGCTTGTCAGGTCTAAGAAATTTGGTCCCATGGTGTTCTCAGCGTTCACACACCTTTTCTTTTAAAATGTAAAAGTACCTCCTGTGTTTCTCGCCCCTGTGAATGGTGATGCGATGCTCAGTAGAGAGAGTATACTTAGTAGAGCGTGACCGACGTTCCTCCCATGCGGTTGCACTCCCAAGGTACACAAGGTCTTGCCTGCGTGCTTCCCTCCCCCCAGACAGGCTTACCCCCAAGCTGCCCCTGCCATCCTTCCCAGCCTTCCTGTCTCAGCCTAGAGGGCACTTCTCTTACGGCATTTACACAGCTTTGATTACATAGGTATGTGTTCGTTGCTTCATATGTTTCATCCCGAGGCCAGGAGTCTCAGACTGTTTGTGGACCCAGTCCGTACCATATCGCAAGCACACCATAACTCTGTGTGGAGAGGATGAAATCATAATGAAAATCAAAGAAAACTTCAGAAGTATTTAATGAAGTAACTGATTTAACGTTCATGATACATCTGTGTTAGGTAATTGTCTCTCACCCTAAGTATGTTTTGCAAGAACTATTATTTTTTTTTTTTAGAAAAGCTTATGATGTTGAACGGAAGAAGCAAAGTAAAAATCTATAGTGTAATCTCAATTTTATAAAATTCATGTGTATGTAATTAAAAAGCCATCCAAATGTTGGCGAGGGATTGGGAAGCTCTAAGATGATTGTTTTTGTTTTACTTTCTGGATTTTTCCAAGCTTTCTTTAGTGAGAATCTACCACTTTAAAAATTGAAATATCAATAAGGCTACTTTGGGCCATCTGGTGTCTTGCTCCTTTCTCGCATGTAGTCCTAATCTTTTACACACACATTACGGGCTTACTGGGGATGAATTGGAGGTCCCCACTAGGACGATTTAACCAATTAACTTATTCATTAACTGCTGTGGTATCTTATATGTGCTGGACAAAAGATTTAGAATAATCCTTATTATGAGCTGGACAAAGGGAATATTTGAAATCCTTCTCTCTCATTCCTTTCCAGCCTTTCTCAGGGAATTCCCACAGGGTCTAATGCCCAGAAAAAAGGGCAAAGTGGCTTTAGAGTCTTTGAAAGGAGAATGAGTTCAAGGCATGCCCATAGTTTCAGCCAGAACAGAATTCCCATGAAGTGTGTGCGTGTTTACTAATTATCCTAGGCTTTCAACTGCTTTTACCTTCTTTGTAATGCATTCTTGGAGTTTGTTAAAACTTTTTTGTAGTATTGTGCCTTTCATACTACAGCTGTTGTAGAAATTTACCTGTCATTATTTTTCCTATTAAACTACCAAAAGAAAATTTTAGTAATAATTTCTGAGTCTGTAGCAAAACTAGCATCCTTATATAAAATAAATCATCCCAACCCTTTTGGAAAACTTGCTGACAAAATTGATACCCTTGATTTGATGCCATTTTTGAACTCTTACCTTAAGGATATGATCCAAGGTAAGAAAACAAACAAACAGATTTTATGCCTAAAGGTAGTATTACACTGCCAATTATAATAGAGAAAAGTTGGAAACAAGGTGAAATAAATCTCTAGCATAAGGGAGTAGGTTTTCCAGTAATTGTGTTCACTCAGTGGGCTAAATGCAACCATTGGAAATGATGGTGTTAAATAACAGGAGATAGTATGTAAAATGTTTATGGCCTAAGTTTTAGTTTCTATGTTGGTGTGTGGATGTATGTAAATTTACGTATAAAGATTTATGACTTTGTCATGTAAGGACACAGATGTCCTGTCCACACCCACCCTAATCCCTGCCAAAGTGTACATGGTATCACTATTAGTTATGTGTTCATAACCACGTAATTGTGTTGGAGGTGACTTGGAGCAGTCAATGTGGTCACAGAGTGGAAAGATTAATATTTGAAGATTTTGGTCCTCAAGGAGTACCCATAATTGCCCTGAATTTCATCTCAGTAATCATCAGATGACCCTTGGCTCTGGCATGAATTCACGGAAATGATCTCTGTCCTGTTGGATTTGGTAATGGGCATGGATTGTTTCCCTGGCTGGCCTGCATGTCCCCCTCTCTCCCACCTGCTCCCACCCTCCAGCCTTGGACAGCCCTCTACCCTAAATGTCCTGGAATACTTCCTTCCCTCTACCTGAGAATGCATGGAGTCGAAAATAATCAGTAATAATCATACCCCTGAGATTTGAAGTAAATATCTTGCCTTTAACTTAATGGTTTCTTGGAGATTACTTTGAACTCCATGGTGAGTTGGAGCTTTATATAAAAGAACTATTTTAGGAATCAACCACCTCACCATCTTTTAGAATAACAAAATACTTTTTATTTTATAAAATGATCATTTGTATTGCTGAGAAAGTGCAGCAATTTGGTCATCTCATATGCCCTCCCTACTTTCTCCTTTCCTTCCTTCTCTGTGTCTACCTGCTGACTTGCAGTCACCTCCTCTTTGAAATGCTCCCTGACCATTCACTCACCCACCCTGTATCCGTCCATTCATACCTTCATTCATTCATCCATCCACACATACATCCCACGGATGCTTATTGAGCAGCTATTATACTGTATCAGCTCATGTTCTAACCCCTGCAGATACAGTAGTGAACAAAAAAGACAAACGTCTCTTCCTACTATATACTTAATGTGTTTTGTTGTACATATATTTTTTGTAATTAAAAAAAAAAACTTCCCTAATGAACAAGATAGGCAAAAACGTCCTGTTCCCAACGTTAGCCATCTCTCCTCTGTGCTTCGAAAGCACCTCCATTAATACACATTATCGGCCTCATGGCTGACTGCCCATCAGGCTGTGGAAGCAGGACTCTTGCCTGAGTCAGCTTGTATCCACACTGTCGTGGCTCGCTGTCTCTCTTGCGTATAACCCCATAAGTGAATTTGTCAAAAGGAAGGGGAGTCATGTGGAACCTGACATTTGCTGAGAACCTACTGCATGCCGAGCCCCACGTCTTCACGAGCTTGCGTATCCTGCCAAACAAGCATTTTGTTCCCATTTTGTGGCAGAGGAGACTGAGGCTTCGAGAGGTCAAATGACTTGTCCAAGTCCTCGGAGTTAGTGGATGCAGACCACTAACTGATTCTGTTGCAGTCCTCTCTGCTTCCATTGTCAGCTCTGGGAAGATTGGTTTCTGGTTTCACACCTGAGTAAGTAGCCGCTGAGACATTGGCCCCGTCTCCCTATCCCCTGCCCCTGCTGATTTACTGCAGGAACCCTTGGAAAAGAGCCGGTTCTGACACAGCAAAACTATCCACTACCCTCCACACATAATTTTAACCTCCCCTGCTTGCAGATTCTCTTATTACATTTTACTGCAAAAGAAAATGGTCCTGCCATCCAAATCCCATCATATGGATCCTGGCTTTATTACAGACCCTGGGATGTCCACTATTAAGTATTGGATTGACCTTTTGAGACTGAGATTGGAAAAAATAAAAATAAAATCACCACTCAAAACATATTTCATAAACTGGGATAATGATACAAAAGTCAATCTGTCTATGCCCAACTCTTTGTGACCCTTGTGAAGGTCAGGAAGTTCATCTGTGCATCAGTGGGGTAGAGGCAGAGCCGGGGCCCTGTGGACCCAGCTCTCAAAAGATTCATTGTCATTTCCAAATCCAAGTTCTGGCCCCGACGTCTTGAGGCTCTTCCTCAATTAATGGCAGCTGCTGTTCTTGGCCACCTCTCGTCATTGCACATTTGCTGAATGCTGTTTGGGGACCATTTGCTCCAATCATCAGGACAAAAGTGTAGCTCTGAGACTGGGGGCTACAGTGAAGTCTTTTCTTTCAGAATTACAGAGGTTTGGGGATATGGGTAATCACATTTGCTATCTGCATTGCCCAGAGGTTTCTGCCTTCGCTAATAATGACCATCATGGTATTAACAACAGCTCTTCTTTCCTTTGTGCCTTTTCAAAGGAACACCACAGATTTGGGGACCACAGTTCACACCTCAGGGAGGGGAACTGCCAGGAGAGCAGGAGCAAAAGTCCTGGACCGTGGTGAAGGGCCGACCCTTCATGGTAGATTTTCTGCTTCTAGAACAGGAGGTAAGAAAGCCCATGGAGGGCTGCGAGTGAATCTTAGGAGAGCTCAAAGCCAACCGTAAGCCCTGGGTTTAAGGGCTTGGTATGCTCTTGTCTTGGCAGTGAGGCCCGTGCCAAGCTGGTAAAGGTGGTATATTCTCTACACGTGGGAGCCTTAGGACTGAGCCCATGGCGCTTCCAGTCATAGTGCTAAGAGCAAGCCTGGCCCTTCCCCAGCCCATTCCTTGAAAGTGTTCAGTGAACTTGTGTCGTGAAAGCACCTTGCAATGCTAACGTGATTGTGCAACATGATGATCATTAATATCCTTGTCCTCGGTGCTGCTTGCCGAGCATGCAAACTACTTTTGTTTTATGGATCAGCAAGTCAGGCAGTGCGATCTGCCAGAAAGGGGACTGGAGCCAGGGGTTCCGATCAGTGCTTAGTGCCTGGGTGATCTTGGGCAAGTCGTTTCTCTTTCCTGAGCTCTATTCCTGCATCTGTGACGTGGAGACTACTTCTAACTCAGAGGGGTTTTGTTTGGATCAAATTGGAAGATGAGAGTGAAGGTACTTTGCAAATGGTGGAGCTTTCTGTGCGCATTCTTGAGATGAGGGAGAGGCATTTTTACTGTAAGATGTGCTATAAATTAAATCAATTAGTGGTGGGGAAATCTAGTCATACCCCGTCCCCTCTTCCTTTCCACCTGCCCAGCCTTTGTTGTCTTAGTTGGTCACGGTTTAGTCCTAACTTCTAAGGTGGTACCCATCCCTTACCCTCTTTTGGCCTTATCTCTGTTTTCCTTTTCCTCATAGTAATCATCACTCTCTGACATTGGATTTTTATCTGTTCATTATTGCCCATGGTCTGTCTTCCCCCATTAGAATCTAAGCCCTATGGGAGCAAGGATGATCATTTGTTCATTGCTATGTCCCAAGTGCCTGGAACTCTATCTACTAGTATACAGTAGGTGCTCAGTAATCATTTGTGAAATGAAAGAATATCTACATTGTTGTTCTGCCCTCACTGTGAAGCCCCTTCTTTGAGAGGGAAGTGATGTAATAGCAAACAAGACAGGGTTTTTGGCATAGAGAAGCTTAATCTGGAAAATTTACTGACCTCATGAGCTACAGACACATGTGATGCTGGCTGGAGTATGTCGTCCTGAGAAAGCAGCTTTTGCTCTCAGCCTCATTCCTGCATGAAATTTACTAAAGTGATGAATTGTACAGTCTGAATAAGTCACCGAGTTCACTGCTGTCATCCCATTTCCTCATGCACAGAGTAGAGATGACACTACTACTTTCCGATGTTTTTATGCCACTTTGATCAATGGGCCTCAAAGAGCAGTAATCATGGTGATTAGGGTAGGTTCTAGATCCTTCTGGAGAGGCAGGTTTGCTAGGGGTGGGGAATGGGGTGGAAATGATGAGGACATTGGACATCTTAGAGGTGAGAGAAGGGAAGTTACCATCTATTGAGCACCTACTATGGACCAGGGTTGGCCCATGGATCAGGTGCTTCATATATATCGAATTATAATCTCCCAATCACTCAAAAAGGGGCGGGTTCAGCAACTCCCTGCACCCCCCCCCCCCCCCCAGGAAACTGGAGCTTAAGTGAGGTTCAGTAGCTTGGCCAAGTACCATAGCTGCCATGTGATGGAGGGGACTTGATACCAGGTCAGTCTGATTTCCAGACCCATCATGTGGCCCTGGGTCCCCAGAGCTGCCTTGGAACATCCCAAGGGGGCTCTTGGCTTCTGGGAGCCAGGCCATGCTGCTCTCTGAGTGTTATCTCCGTCTCCGGTTGGGGGAAAAGCACCAAGTCACAGGCACCACCTCCCAAGGCCTGTCACTGCTGTTGCTGTTCTCAGACCTCAGGTGCTGAAGGTGGAAATCCACGTTCATACCTCACCTGGTACGAACCAGCAGCGTCGGGCCTTGCAAAGCCCACTTTTTTGAGCCATCGATTCTTTTTTATCCCCGTTCCCCACTCTTATTTCCCTCCCCCACATGTTTGAAGTGAATCCCTTTGTTTATGTGTGTTCTTTTAAAGCAGCTATTGTTTTGTGTTTAGATCGTTTTAATTTACATTATGATGTGCTGTAGACCTCATTCTGCTTCCTACTTTTAGCACCTGGTTTTCATGGTGCATCCATGTTGCTGTGTATCCGTTGTTTTTAACTGCTGTCAAATCATCCCTGTGTGCAGTCGCTACCTTTCCATACGTGTCCCCCCAGAGAGGGACACCAGGTGTCTAGCTCTCTGCCACTGCAGTGGGCATCCTCCCACGTGCCCCCACACAGGCCTGTGTGAGGATTGTGCCATTGTTAAAGGCTGTGTAGTGGGGGAGAGAGCACATGCGAACTTAGCTTGACTAAGGGGTTCCAGATTGCTCTCCTCTGAGGCTGCCCCAGTCTGTGCTCACCTTCACATGACACTCCTTATTTCCTACATCCCCTCATAGTCTCTGACACTTAGGGTAAAACTTTTTATTTTTGTTACCATGATGGGTGCAGGCATGGCTTATTGTTTCTTTCTTTGTTTGTTTTTACTTATTTGACTATAAGTGAGTCTGAATATGTACCTAGCATGCTGGCCCTTTGGGCTTCTCTTCACTGAATTCTCCATATCCCTTGCCTGTGTGTCAGGTAGCGTTCCTGACATTTTTCTTGTTCACTGGAAGGAGTTCCTAGTGGAGTCTAACTATTAATCCCTTGTCACTTTTAGACAAGTATCTTCTCCCAAACTATATTCATCTATTAATTTTGTTGAGCAAATACTTAAATTCTGGGATTATCAAATTCATCACTTTTCCATCTTAGAATGTATGCATTTGGGGGCTTTGAGAAGTGCTTTCCCATCAGCAGATCACAAAGATATTCTATATTTTCTTTGAATAACCATTGGAGACAGAGGGAGCATCATTCTTGTGTTCCTGCTAGCAGAGGGCTCAAGTTTATGAATCCCAGGCTGACATGGAGGGTAAAGAGTTTTGTTTTCTTTCCTTCAAAGGACCCCTAAGCCAACAGGAAGACAATTACGCAGAGAGGACTTTAATTAAATTTTCCATTTTTTAATTTTTCTGAACTTCAGGGGTGCTCATACCTCGCATCACGGAGGCAATGGGTAATGAGTGGAGGTGTCCCTCAGGAGCTCTGCCGCTATAACATCTTGTGGTGAGGAGGCCTGTGGCCCCATCTCCACTCAAATCTGATAACCCTTGGTGTCAGGCACAGCGGCATCTGTGAAATTCATAGCTCAGGGAATGGAAGGGCTTCTGTTATTTGCTGGCGTTCACGCACAGGGCCTGTTCCTTATACAGACGAGTTCGACATGACAGCGAATCCTAGAAAGTCAAAACAGGACAAGGGAGTTTGAATGTCACCCTGTCTGCAGACCCTGAGTGATGCTGTTCCTTATGGAACACCACGTGGCTTCCGAGTTGGAGATCTGGGACTAGAACCCAGGCTTCTTCAATGCAGGCCAGAGCACTGACTGCTCCACGTAGAACGATCCCAGGCTTTGGAGACAGATAGTCCTCAGTAACAGCTGTTAGTTTAATAATTATATCAATAAGTGTATCTACCACTGTGGTCACTGCTTTAAATGAGATATGCTCAGAGCTGTTAGATATTGGAAGAATTGGACCTACTCTCAGAAGAGAGAAGGTTCTAGGGAAAAAAAAATTAGCTGAAATCTACAGATGAGTCCAACCTAACCTAGTAGAGAGGGGAGAGCTTGTTGAATGGATGGATGGACGGATGGATGGACAGACGGATGGATGGACAGATGGGTGGATGGATGGATGGTTGGATGGATGGATGATGGATGGATAGATGGATGATGGATGGATGGATGGATGGATGACTGTGATCCTGGCTTTAAGAGGTTAGTTGTTTCCCCACCCTGTTCTTTTTCTCTCTCAGCCCAGGGAGGCCTGCTGGTAAATTATAAAGCCAGCAGAGGGGGAGGAAAGGAAGATCTCTTTCCCTGACTATCAATCCTTTGAGTATTTCACTTAAAGCTGAGCACCTGTTCTATTGCAGGACTCACCTCTGTCCCTGTCTGTTTCTTTGAACCCTACCACTGGTCCTTGGGAAGAGAAAATGCAAAAGAGGAAAAAGAAAAAGAAGGAAAGCAGCGCTCATCATGCTGAAATGTAATGCTCCTCTCTGAACATCGGAAGATGAGCAATTACACATGCTGATTTCATCCACTACTTAACTCAGGGGGTGACGGCTGCTGTGGAAGAGGCTCCGGCGGGTTAAGTGCTGCAGCCCCGGCCCAGCTTCTGAAGCCTCTCTCGGAAACCTTGGAGACCGGCTGGTAATTCGCTGGTGTCCTTTCTAGTGACTCCTGGCCCTGCTGGCTGCGGGGACAGTTCCCAGTCAAAAACACCCCGGACATCATTCCTGGCTAGGATGTGGACTGTTCTTTTGTTCTCTAGGGACCCGAGACTGTCGAGACAAAAGAGGGTGGGGAAGAGATTCTGCAAAGAAATGAAAGCAGGCAGGGACGGGCTCGCATGCCTTGCCAGTGCTGGTCTTCTTGACAGAGCTTACCCGTTACTGAAGTGGGAAAGGACAGAGGGGAAAACAAAAAAACCCAAACATTTACTTGGCCTTTAGTGTGTACTAGGTACCTGTCGCCCCTGAATGTGGTCCGTCCTCACAGATGTTGACATTCCCATTGTGCAGGTGGAGAAATTAGTTTAATTAACTTGCCTGGGACAATGCTGGTGATAATGACAGCAGTTGGTATTTATCTGCCAGGCAGGCTAAGCTCTCACTGTGTATGAACCGATTCAGGCCTCACAATAACCCTGTAGGGTCGGTGCTGTTAGGATGCACATTTTTCAGGTAAGGAAAGTGAGGCACAGAGAGGTTGAGTATGTTGCCCTTGGCGAGTAGATGGCAGAATTGGGAGTACAACACAGGCAGATTGGCTCCAAGTCCTGGACTTTGTCCATTAGTTTGGAGGTTGGAAAGCAGTTCTAATATATACTCTAAAAACCCTTACCTTTTCGACCACACCCTGCCACCTTTTCCGTGATAAGCACGTGACTGTTACAAATAACGATACAGGCAGCCGTTTACTGAGTGTTGGGTAAGAGCGAGCACTGTCCCTGTGGCTTCCAGTTGCTGTGTATTTACTTCTCCTTGTCTCCCGTTGAGGCTGGTGGAGACCCAAGCTCAGCGAGGTCAAGTGATCTGCCCAAAAGCCCACTGCTCACTGTGGCTCTGGGCCGCTTTCTAGATGAGACGGTTTGTTTCACTTGCTGGTGTGTTCATTACACTCACGAAGCCATTCCTGGGGTCTTGAGCAAGTGGATAAACAGTGGGCCAGGCTGCTCTGTGCTGGGGGACGAGAGATGAGGCCTGCCCAGGGCTACTGCCCTGGGGGAGCCCCTAGTCTTAGAGGTGGGGAGAGCTCTGGACACCTCCTCTCTTCCACGGACCCAGCAAGCTAGAAATGACAGGACCCTGCCTCTCTTAACACCATGCTGGCTCTCTTTTGACTAAGGAAACAGCAGTCTCCACCGGCTTCAGTCAGATCCAGTTACAGCAAGAGCATGTCTCTATTATTATTGCTATTAATCTGACACAAAGAAGGTTTGAAACTCTTGATCATAAGACATAAAAGACCTCCCAAAAGGAGAGATCAATAACCATCCAAACTGTGGCTTTCTGAAGGCTTCAAGAAAGAAGTTTGGTTTTTTTGGTTGTTTCTTGGTCAAAGCAGGCCATTTGAATGTCACGTTTGTTCTGTCTCCTTTTCCTGCTCTTCTAATAATTTGGACCAAAATGATGATAAAATTGCTCCATTGCAGATGATTTCAGCAGGCTGTTGACACATTGGATTAGCATAAATGTTATTTCCAAAGCCCCAATTCATATAGCCAAGAAAATTATAAACAAATAAATTATATATATATTTTTTTTCACAAGTAGCTATTGACTTAATGATGGCAGTTCTTCCATCGTACCTAATCAATAGCAGATGTGCATCAGGGAAGGTGTGATATGTATTAACTCCTGGCAGGAGGAATAGATGTTTAAAGGAACCATTTTCTTAAGACTGTCCTGGAGAGAGAGAGAGGGAGGGAGTCAGGGAGGGAGAGAGAATGAAAATAATCTTGCACCATACTGTGCAAATGTCCTCTTTCTGGCTGACTCACGGGAAGTGGCTGCTTATAAAGGAATCGTCCAATGAGAGTGTCAGGGCTTTTAGCAGACAAGCATGTATTAAGGTCAGAAGGAAAAAAAGAAAAAAAACAACATTATTGAGCAGGGATTCCTTTGCAGATGTTCACCCATAGAGTTGCTCATTTTTGCTTCCCAATTTTGCTAAGCAAGTTAGACCTCGATTCCCTCATTTCACAGATAAAGAAATGAAGGCCCAAGGCCCAAGAAAAAGCTTGTCTTAGGCAAGCCAACCAACCTGTGTTAGGATCAGGATGTGATTGCAGGTTTGAGAATTCCAAGTGTTGTTTCTACCTTTTGTAGTACTTTTTTTTTTTTTGGTCAGAGCTGTGTACATCATACTTACCTTATTATCATTATTGTTTTCTGATCCAAAGGAGAAGAAAATATTAATAAGTCTCAGATGGGAGCTGTGAGTGAGTGCCTGGTTCTTGACGGATATATGGCCCTGTGACTTCTGGCAGAGCTCTGGAATGAATGATAGGGAACTTTCAGTAGCAACTGGTATCATTCATTCATCTATCAACCATTTATTATGATGCCATTTCTCCTGTGTTTAGATATATTTCAGCTGCTGGCTGTCTTACAGGGCCTAGAGATATCAGAGGGAATAGATCACATCCCTTGTCCTCAAGGAGCTTACAGTGAATGTGGGGGAGTCTGGGAAATTGACAGCCCGGCACAATATAGGGGGCGTAATGGGTGTGGAATTAATATCTAACGTCAGGGCCAGAGGTAAAAATTGACTGTAGGTTATATTACCCTCAAGAACTTTGAAAAGAGAGATGATCACACTATGAGAAGCTCGAGGGAACTGTGGATTTACATTTCCCATCGTTATTGGTCCAGGGCACCCCCTCTATCCAGGGCAGGTGCATGGGCTCTGGGGGATTGGCAGGTTGCTTACAGTATTTGACTCTGTCTCTGTGAGCCCCTGCAGACTGTGTAGTTGAAGCTGCATAGGAAACATGCTTCTGCCATGTACTTTCCCCCCCGCCATGCAGGGTGGCAAATACCATGGCAAAGTTACTCCAAGGGGCTGGAGGAGCCCTGACCAGCCTTAGATTTCATCAGGAAGGTGACCTTGAGAGGGCAGCTCTGGAGAAGGGTCTTGAAGAATGACAGGGAAGCTCTGTGCCTCCACACGTGCTCTCCTGAGTCATCAGTGGTGATCCTGCCAGGGTCAGAGCTGGGGGTAGAGCAGGGGAGGGGAGGTCTGGTGGAAAATGCAGGGTCTATGGAATAGGCACATGAGAGCCTATTGTGCCCGTTGCTGTGAGGATTAAACAGATTAGTCATTTAGAGAGTCTAGACCTGCACTGTCTAATTGCCATCTACTTGCTTTCTATGGCTCTTGTGCACTTGAATGTGGCTGGTCCAAATTGAGATGTTCTGTAATTATAAAATAGAAACCAGATTTCAAAGACTTAGTACCAGTTAAAAAAATACCATCTTTCCTGGTAGTAATTTTTCGTGTAGATTACATATTGAAATAATAAAGTTTTAGTTCTACTAGTTCAAAGAAAAGCTCTTATTAAAATTAATTCCAGGGGCGCCTGGGTGGCTCAGTCGTTAAGCGTCTGCCTTCGGCTCAGGTCATGATCCCAGGGTCCTGGGATCGAGTCCCACATCGGGCTCCCTGCTCGGCGGGAGGCCTGCTTCTCCCTCTCCCACTCCCCCTGCTTGTGTTCTCTCTCTCGCTGTGTCTATCTCTGTCAAATAAATAAAATCTTTAAAAAAAATTAATTCCATTCATTTCTTTTTACTTTTTAAAATGTGGCTACTAGAAAATGTTAAATTACTGATGCAGCTCACATTTTATTTTCCTGGGGCAGCGTGGATACAGACCAGCATCTGCAAACGATAGCCAGATGTGGCCACCACCTAGTCTTGTATGGTCCACGTGCTACGGAGAGTTTTTACATTTTAAATGGTTAGAAACAAAATAAAGAGAAGCAGAATATTTGTAACATGTGTAAATTGCACGACATTCCAATTTTAGCATCCACAGATAAAGTCCTGTTGGGGCATGGCCATGCTCATGTTATTTGTATATTGTTGTGGCTAGTGCTACCGTGGGAGGGTGGGTAGCTGTGGCCCAGACTGTCCACAGCAGGGACAGAGAATGCACTTGTGTGCCCACACAGCCCCGTTTCCCCACCTTGGCTCACTGTGTTCCCTCTGCCTGCAGTCTTCTTTTGTTCGCCTTATCCTTCAAAGCCAAGCTCAAGGCTACTGTCCTCAAGAAATGGCATCTTCCTCCTCTGCACTTTCAATACCAATAGGTGCCTGGGGAAAGTTACTCAACCTCAGTGAGCCTCAATTTTCTTATCTGTAAAATGGGACTGATAGTACCCACTCCACGGAGTAATCTTAGGGATTAAGCAATGGGTAGTGCCTTTCACACAGTGAGCGCTCAATAAGTATTGTGGTTACTGCTGCTATTAGTGCTTGAATGTATCTTGTGGAATTTACTGCATTCTGAACGTTGTCATGTCCCACCATGAACTAAAATACTTCCAACATGGCTTTGTTCTCTTTGAGGACATGGAGAACATTCTCTCCATTCTGGATCCTCAGCCTGGACTTGGGAGGGGCTTAGGAAACATTTGTGACACATACGAGTCCATCTCTCCCTTTTATCAGATACAGTGATTGACAAACACACACTCACCCCCTTTTCTTCATCCCCCCTGCCACCCTGGTCCCAGCCACTCTCCTCTTCTGTCTAGGTTACTGTTCCTAACCCATTTTCTCACCACCATCCTTGTCCTCTCCAACCAGTGATGCCCTGGTCAATATTTAGCAACTGGTTGTTTGAAGCAGAGGGGAGCTGTGATTTGAAGTGTTTTCTAATTTCTGTGGTGCACATATTCCCACTATGGTTGACTTCATGCTACCGACCTGATGTTGCCGAATGCGGAGTTGGGAAGAGGAGTACATCGTGACCCTCTCCAGTGTGTGGCCCACTGCTGCCCACCGCTACCTCCAGCTCGCTGTCCACTCCACTGCTACGGTGCCCTTTCCCAGGGGACTCCCCTGCTTGGAGCCCGTCAGCAGCTTCATTGATCGCAAAAGGAAGTTTAAAGTCCTTAACACATTTTTGAACCTTATAGGACCCCGTTCCCTGCTGCGCCACTGGCCTTATCCCTCTCACAGTCTCCCCCACCGACCCGACCTGGGCATCCTTGTGTTCCTCTGCGATGACACTTCCTTCTCTGACCTTCTCGAGCCGTCCCAAGATCTGGCGGAGCTGCTCTTGTTCTTACACTATCCTGGCTCCTCCTACTTCCCTTGGCACTGTCATTGTGGCCGATCACTCAGCCAGCAATTAGGTGTGAACACTTGCCTCCCCACAGGTGTATAAGGTCCAGAGGGCAGTAGCTATGGTTGTCACGTTCATCGCCGTGTCCTCCTCACCTGGCACACAGCTTGGCAAAAACGTTTCTAGAATAGATGATGGAATTGAACGAAGCCTGGTTAGAAGGCAGCGGAGGTCAGCCTCCTATGGGTATCAGACTTCTGTCTCTGACAGGAGTATTTTTTTAACTGCTCAGAGTATATTTGATTAGGGGACCACTTGGGGTTGGTTTTCCAACTGGCCAAAGGGAAGAGGCAAGACAGTCACCGTTCTCAACCACTCCTGAATAGAATCTTCTCTAGTCCGGGGAACATGTCTTGAAGCACATTACACACCCAGTAAGTAATCAGTTATCACATTTTTAAACCACTTTCCTGAGATCTGACAGACAAAAAGCTGTAGATGGGTGCATACAAACTTGCTGTGTTTGGCGGTAAGCACAGACCCATGAAACCATCAGCACAATCAGTGCCGTGAACTTAGCTACCACCCCTGCAGGTTTCCTTCCATCTGGCAGGATTTAAACGCCCAGGGTCTTGTTTGCTTTAAAATCTCATGATTTCAAAAACCTCCCAATTAGAAGAACCTGGAGTCATTCGTAGTATAGTCGCTGCTGGGAGCTCTGAGGCTGACTAACTCATTAGGGGCTGTGATGGTCCTAAGAAGGAGGAGGGCCGACGGGCTGGCGCTTTTACTTCATCAAAGACCATACAAACACCTTATCCCAATTTTTTGGGAAGAAAGTTGGCACAACAGAGAGATATTTACTGAAAGTCTAACGGGTATTTTGGGGGCAGATATGGTGCTAAACATCACGGCCCAAAGCCTCTTGATGCTGCGATTTTAAGCACGAGAAGTTGAAAAACAATTTGTTCCTCATACTCTGCTAAATCTTTGTAATTACATATATTTTTTGCCAAAAGTCTGAGTGGCAATCCCATATTTATCCTGCAATCAAAGCCATTGTGGATTATCAGCTAAATACCTCATTAGGAAGATTTGAAACATGTCTCCCAAAGGTTTTTGTTTTCCTCTTAAAAACAACTACATCTTAAAGAAAAAGCAATGTATCTGTTGTATTAATGTCTCTAGCTGAGTGATTTTGAGTATTCCTGGTAAATCTACTCGAGAAAAGAGATAAATTATAGGGACCGATTTTTAAAGCAAATACAGGACAACTAGTGTAGTAGATGAGGCCACTGGTAAGAGATGCAGACTGGCCTGGCATTTACAGCAGTGTGAGTTTGAGCCTCTGTGTGACCTGAGCCTCAGTTTCCTTATCTGTAAAATTGAGATTATAGTACCCTACCTCGAAGAGCTGTTGCTGGATGAAATGAGATAGAGCAGTGTCTGGCAAGGAACAGACATTTGATAAATGCTCATTATTTTTTTGTCATTGTGATTAATATTATCATATAGCAATGTATTGTCCACCAGTAGATTTTTCTCCTTCGTATTTTTTTTTTTTTTTTTTTTTTTAAAGATTTTTTTTTTTTTTTTGACAGAGAAAGACACAGCGAGAGAGGGAACACAAGCAGGGGGGGTGGGAGAGGGAGAAGCAGACTCCCCGCCGAGCAGGGAGCCCGATGCGGGACTCGATCCAGGGACTCCAGGATCATGACCTGAGCCGAAGGCAGTCGCTTAACCAACTGAGCCACCCAGGCGCCCTCTCCTTCGTATTTTTACAATATCTTTTTCACACCTGTGAGGATTTTAGTTAGATACATATGCTTCTTGATACCACTCTTGATGGAGGTCAGTAGAACAAAACGAGAGAAATTCAGCCTTGGGAAGGGAAAAACTAAGGTTGATGAGGGAGGTGGAGGAGAGAGAGACGGAAGGAGGAGCTCTCCCCTGTGCCTCCAAGGCCCAGTCCCCCATGGCAGGCCCAGAAGCAGATACAAGATGCTGACTCGGAGCAGGGTGACGAGGTCCTGACATGCTGAGGGCATGGGCAAGGGCATGGGCATGTAGCCTGTGGGCACAGGGACCGTGTCTGTCCCATTCCCTGCTTTATCCCCAGTGCCCAGCAAGTGTGTTATTTCCAGATAAGAACACTACATTCATTAAGAAGGACCGGATCCAGAAAAATTCCTTTGACTTGGGTATTGCTTGCAGCTAATCAAAGTCCACAGACATCTCACTGAAATGATGTGGGAGGGAGATCCTGAAGTGTTTCTAGCTAGCAAAGACTGGAATATGAAAGTGAAATGTAGGGTGTGTTATATAAAAATAAGATGGATAAAATGGCCTTTTTTATATGTGCCATCTGTTATTTCTTCTTTAGTTTAGTGAAACAACATGAAGAGATTTCCGAAGTTTATTCATAACCTTGGACCTGCAACCTTATTTTTTTCCAAAATAATTTCTATGATAATTACACCTGAGTGAGAGTTGCTCTGTGCCAGACACTTTGTCCATTGTCTCATCTCCTTGTCAGACCAACCCTGGGAGGGGTTTTCAGGTGAGGATATGGGAACTTCAGGGACGGCTGTTTCACAGACAGATTGTACCACAGCCACACAGCTGGGATGTGTCAGAGCCCGAAGTCAAACTCAGGCCAGTCAAACTCTAAATCCATAGAGTCCCGACATTATAAGTTGTCTTCTGATAAAGTGTTACATTTCCCATATGCACATTTTTCTACCTACAGGTTGGGGGAAGAAAGCTTCACATCACGATGAGTCCCCAACTCAAATGCCTGTCAGGATCAGGCAGGTGGAGCAAGTGGGCTGGGTAGGGACTGCGGTAGCAGAGAATCTGAGGAGGCCTTCTAGAGGGGACAGTGGCAAGTCAGCTCCAGCTCATTGTGGCTGAAAGGGAATGCAGGTGTTTTATCACCATGCCTGTTAAGGTTCCAAAACAAACTGAAAATCCAGATTTTTATGTGAAATGGTAGCATTTTAATTTATTGTCAATTAATGTCATTTAAAGAAAAAAAAACCGCTATGCAAGCCCAGCAAAACAGGTCAGGGCTGCTTTCTGAGGGGCACTGTGCTCGTTCCAGCAGCTGCCAGTGCTAATATTTTAGAACCCTCTCCTGGGACTGTTGTTTGGTACAAGACAGTGGGCCACATGAGGAAATCAGTCTAAGAGTAATGGTTAAAACTCATTGACTACTAAGTTATGTGCTGGCCCGTTATCTACATTATTTTATTTACTATCCCAGCACTTTTATGGGATATTCTTATCCTTCTCTTACTAGTGAGAAAACAGATTCAGGGAGGTTAAGAGACTTGCCCAGGGGTGCCTGGGTGGCTCAGTTGTTAAGCGTCTGCCTTCGGCTCAGGTCATGGTCCCACAGTCCTGGAATCAAGCCCCACATTGGGCTCCCTGCTCCGTGGGAACCCTGCTTCTCCCTCTCCCACTCCCCCTGCTTGTGTTCCCTCTCTCACTGTGTCTCTCTCTGTCAAAAACATAAAATCTTTAAAAAAAAAAAAAAAAAAAGGAGACTTGCCCAGAGGGACAGAGTTATGAAATAGCAGAGCGGGACTTGAACCCAGGTCTACCTGGGTTCTAAATCTGTACCCCTAACCTCTGCCCTGTATTGTCTCCCACAGATTCTATTATTACCGAAGAGCTGCCCCAGGCATTTCTTTGTTCCGTACCCATTGTTCCCTAGGATTGAATGTCAGAGAGTGTGGAACCTTGTTCTGGAAATGAACTCTTTGCCTGGAAAAGCGTCAGTCTTCCAAGTAGAGTGCTTTGTGCGTCGTAAAACCTTCAGTTTTGCTCCATTATATTTTGGGTCTATGAGGGATAGATTGCAGTTCATGCCTTCCCGCTGATTAGAGCATCCTGTTTATGTGTATATGGCACCGATTAGATGGTGCGCTTTGCAGAATTAGCTCCCTGATGAACAGGTAGTATTTCTCCCTGTGCTGACATGCAGCAGCTGTCTGCACTCATTGTGTTCAAGCCTCTGCACCTGGAACTGAGATGCCAGGGGACATGGTACAGAACTCCCAGTTACATGTCTAGCCCTCAAGTTCAAAGATGTGTGAGACCAGGTCCTAGTGATCGTGCCCCCTTTGCTACTTCTTAGGTGAGTCTACACAAGCCATTTAATTGGTCTGGGCCTAGTTTCTTCATCTGTCAAATGGGAATGATCTTTTTCCCCTAACCAAATGCAGGGATCCGGTCCAGAAGATCTTCTGGATCCATCTGGTTTTGCTCCTGTGTCTGTGATTCTCTGAGTCTCTGAATATGTGCTAAGCGTCGAGGAACTCAGGACCTAGTGTTTAGATGTGACTGGTAATTAAGCATATGTTTGGTGTGCATGGCACAGATTTTATTTTTCTGCATGGCAAGCTAGTTGTCCTGACCTCATTTTTTGAGTGATCTATTCTTTCCTTACATTGATTTGAACTGCTGCTTCCAGCCTGTATCAAATCCAACAGGTGCAGGGCCTCGCTTCTGTTGATATATTCGTTTATCCCCCCATCTTGAACACGGTAAGTAACATGGTTTGATATCTGGAAGAGCCACTGACCCTTTGTGGTTCTTCTTTTTCAGAGTAATCTGTTTTGTACCAGCCAGGGTCTCAGCAGCAAATAGATGGTGTGTTCAAACCAGGTGACCCAAGAGAGTTTAATGAGGGGACTACTTACGGAGGCGAAGGCAAGGACGGGACCCATCAGGGACGGCGAAATCCCCAGCCCCCGGCAACAGTGGGGAGACTAGGGGATGAGGGAGGAACACAAGCGCTGGCATCAAAGAATGCAGTTCGTGGATGGGGATGTGTTGAAGGGCTTGAAGCTGATGAAGGCACAGTTCGGTTCATACTTCAGAGTTATCACTCTGGCATTATGGTGCAGGTGGGAATGAATCCAGCAGAGAACCAGGTTTGAAGCTTAGTGAAAACGAGCACTCTAAACTCATACATTTCCAACAAGTTACATTTCACTGCAATAAACACCAACGATCTCTTTTCAGCTAAAGATGCTAGAGGAGTCTGGGGATGGTCATTGAGCTTAGCTTCTCATGCTTCCCACACTCCTCACAGTGGTGGCACTGATATTAGACACCTCAGACCTTCTATCTCCATCCACATTACTCCAAAAGTCCCATAAAGTCGCTTTAGATGTCATCGGAGTCTGACATCTGGGTTCCAGGACCGATGCCCCCGGCGCCATCTTGCCACACTGTTACAGATTGCGCCATAACTGCTAGGCATCACTCACACAGAGTCATGTGCAGCTCTGTAATGTGACCCAAGGCTGTGTCATACACAGTAGTTCGGTCTGCTGCATCACAAGGCCTAGGGGGCACTGGGCAGAGCAGGCCTTGCAAGGGCAACCACCCAACAGGGGTAGTTGCCAGCCTTTATCCAGGTAAGGCTTACAGAGGCAGAGATCACTTGGGGACCATTTTTAGTCCATTTGGGGACATGATGGGCGTGAGATTCCTATAATACATTCTGCAAAGTAGGCATGAGAGGGTTAATGAAAGAAATTCCCCTCTTAACTTTATGATGCTATCTTATAGATAATGAGCAGGTCTCATCAATAGCCTGTTTATTCGTAGAAGTTACGTTTAAATAAAGTCTCAAAAGGATTAGGCTTTCAGATGGCTGAAAATCTGACAGCCCATCTAGCCATTCATATCCCAGAGACTCTTCAACTTGATCGTTGTAACTGGGATTTGCTTCTGCACTTGAAGTGGTTTCTCCTGTCATGAATGCCAACTGTCATCCTCATTTTATTTCCTCAGTTTTGAGGGTTGATAGATGGTATAGCACAGCCCTGCATGGTCCTTGGTAATTCCATTGACTATAAACTTGGCCACAGACACATGCCTACTTCAGCTGAGAAGGGAGAGGTTCTTTGTGTGGCTGGAATCAACACACTGATCCCAAGTGGAAAGAAATGCCAGTCAGCTTCTGTATTTCATGTACATACCCTTTTTTGATGACCTACCACCTAAATTATTAAAATTTCAGGGGAGACATTTTAAAACTTATGAACTGCACCAGGATTTTTGGAAATGAGTTTAACAAAGCATTCACTGTATGCCCAGCCCAGTGTGAGGAACTGGGACTTGGGAACGGGAAGATAGAACTTCTGCCCTCCCAGAGTTAACAGAGAAGTCAGACGTGTAAATAAACTATGATATGGCAAAATAAATACTATCATCAAACTGTACATAGCACTGTGGGGACCCATGGAGCAAGAGGCTATGGTGTTGTATGGAGAATTTGAATAGAAGAGGAATTATTTTGTATTTGAAGAGACTTTGATGATGATGATAATTTCTATCTAAATGAGCGAGTAGAGGGAGGTGTAAAAAAACCAAAACACAATTTTTTTTAACATTTTTAAGTCTGAACTGCAGTGTCTACCCTTCCTTTCTCCACCCCCATGCCCCAGCACCTTGGCACGTTTTTAGTTTTTGTTTTGTTTTGCTTTTATGAAAAATTTCAAACTTATACAAAACAAGAGGCTAATATAATCACCCCCGTGTGCGTGCCACCAAGCTTCAACCATTACCAATACCTGGCTATTGGATTATACTGAGCATATTATCTGTAAATACTTCAGCACGCATCTCTAAAAAATTAAGATTTCCTCACCACAAAAATTATCCAAAGCCATAATCAGGTATAACTAATTGTGAAGAAGTCCTTCATGACATCAGCTATTCACTCAATGGCCCTGATTGTCTTGTAGAATTTCACAACCAGTAATTTTTTTAAAGATTTATTAATTTTATTGAAGCGGGGAAGGGGAGAGGGAGAGAGAGAATCTACAGCAGACTCCCCATTGAGTGCAGAGCCCAACGTTGGATGCTGGGCTTGATCTCAGGGTCCTGAGATCATGACCTGAGCTGAAATCAATAGTTGGAGGCTTAACCGTCTGAGCCACCCACATGCCCCACAACCAGTTATTTTTAATAATACATTTATTTTTTCTGCCAATAAAAAGAAAATGGGCCTTTCTGTTTTTTAAAAGAAATCCAGCTTGCAAAAATGCATAAAAGTACAATGAAAAATAAAGGTTTTTGGGTTTTTTTTTTCATTTTTACCGCATTATCATCAGTATGTAGCATAGTGCCTGTCCCATATGCGTGTTCAGTTAGTGTTTAGTGAATGAAGGGAGGGGAGGAGGGAGAGCGGAAGCTTAGGAAGTTAGAACGGAAAGTAGAAAGGAAGGAAGACCTGAACCTCTAGCCTCACTACCAACATCAATTTTTTGAATGCAGCTTTTTACAAATACATTATTTGCCCCCAAATAATGGGTGGCTCACTCGGTTCAGCGTCTGCCTTCGGCTCAGGTCATGATCCCAGGGTCCTGGGATCGAGTCCTGGGATTGAGTCCCGCATCAGGCTCCCTGCTCAGTGAGGGGTCTGCGTCTCCACCTCCCTCTGCCCCTCCTCCTGCTCGTGCTTTCTCTCCCTCAAATACAATCTCTAAAAAAATACATAATTTGGTATTCCTGTGACCATACTGTGCGTACAGTTATGTATCCTGCTTTCCCCATGTGATGACGTGAGTATTTTCACTGGGTCCACAGGTGAATGACAGGATTCCCTGCCTCTGCTTTGCATCCTGAGCATCTGAGCGTCCCCAGTCCTGACCACGGCCTCCTCCCCATCTGGCCAGAGCTCCCTGGGAGAGAGCTTCACCCCCAGGCTGCCCCATCATCATGGTTTCCCAGGCCTCTGAGCAACACGATGTAATACTGGCATTTACACAGCTGGTACTGTGCTAAAGGTCAGTTTTAAAATATTTATCGTTTAATTTCCTGAAATTGTCTACCCCATGTTAGAGGGGGCACTTTCCTAAGTGGATGGAGAGGTAATAATTCTAAGGCATTTGGGAAGATCCTTCATCTAGCAGACTGCTGTGATTACAGCCCTGGTTTTCGCAGCATCCAGAAGCCTCTCGGATGGGAGTGCTGTGAAGGAGTGATATTTCTGGGGGCAGCCCCACATCGTGGTAAATCAGGCTCTGGGCATGGTAATGACTGTGTTAACATTTCAAAGTGGAAACATTTCCATTCCATTTAGTCTACTTCCATCTCTCAATTAACCTAATGCATAGTGATGCAGGAGCTATTTTGCTGTTCCAGGAACTGAGTGTTCTTGTGGTGTGTCTTACAGTGCGCATCTACCTGTAAACACACACCATACTCGGACACATGAAACTCTGGTAGTTGTTGCTAGAAGTGGGCCAGAGAATTGAAGGGGTTATCCACCCAAGGCATAAATTTGACCCCCCCCCCAAAGTCATCAATTATTTTCCCCCCCTTTCCTCTTTTGGAAGGAGAACTTGGTGTCAAGGGGTTGTTCCTAGAATGATTTAGTACCCTCTGTGCCATAGACAGGACTTTGTGTGCTCTCTCAGCAGTCACTCGGCTGTTTGAAATGTCTCCCTTATACATGCTTCAGGAACTGCCAAGACTGTGGGTTATGGTCAGGGCGCTTACGAGCAGGGATGATCAACTCCACTCTTGATAAAGATGTCTGTACAACTTGGATCCTCCTAGTTGAGTTGAGCCAGGAGGCTCAGTGGGAGTGGAGGACATCTGCACACGATATGGAGCCTCGAGTAATTCCCTGGGACCTGGCTTGGGATTGCCCTGCTACTTCCTTCCAGGCTGTGGGCCTCTTCTGTATGTCTTCATCCAAAGAGCCATCTCTGAAGTCAGGCTGATGTCAGAGCCTGCGATGTAAGTGGCCTCAGAACAGGAGAAATATCTTGAACCAAATCTGCAACATTTGCATCTTTGGGGACACTTAAAAGAATGTGTTGCATTTGAGAGCATGCCATTTGTTGAGGAACTTCTAAGTAAGAGGCTGTAGTCCTCAGCCAAGGCGTGTGTTAGTTACTGTGTTGTGCAGTGGAACTTTTCAAGGGGGCTGTTCGTGTCACTTTGTCACTTGATCAACTGTCTCCTGCCATGGTAGAGCCAGCATTACATCTGCTCTGTCTTCTGGCTTGTTGGGTGGGGGGGAAGGGAAGGGAGGGGGAGAGGGTCTCTGCCTGGGTCCTGGGGCAGCTTTTTCTTGTCTTTAAAATAAGGCTAACACCCACTCGCTAGCAGCATTCTGATGTTACAGAAGAAGAATCTTTTAAGATAAGTAGGCATCAAAAAAAATAGCTCTCATTATGTTATAATATCTGTTGTGCATATATAATGGAAATGGATATATATGGATATAGAGTGGAAATGGTTTCTGAGAGCAAGTACCAGATTGTGAAACAAAGAACCGAAAAAAAAAAAAAAACCAAAACCCCACCAAAAACATTTTTCTATTAGATATAAACATGAATAGGAAAGGTTCTGCAGATTATTTCCTTACCCAATACAAGAACACTTCCATCATTCAGGACTAACAATAGTGATGATGGTAATGACCTTGATTCATTTGTGAATACCACTTTACTGTTTACAAAGCCCTTTTATATCTATTATCTTGCTTGATCCTCCTCATGACCCCACTAGACAAATATTGCGGGACTTATTATTTCCATCTGACAAGGGAGAAACCTAATGCACAGAGGGCTTATGTGGCTTAACTGGGGTCAAGTAGTGAGTAGAGTCTGACGAGGAGTCTGAGCAGCCCCAGAAGTAGTCTTGTTCTTTCGCCGTGCTGTCTTGTAGACAGTGTGCTGCTGGTGGTGGTAACTACCCCGTATTACTCTTGACGCTGCACCAGGAGCTTGGACAGTATTTCACATGCATTCACTTGTTTGTCTCTACAGCAACCCAAGAGATAGGAACAATTATTATTCCTCTTTAGTAGATGAAGAACTTGAGGGTGGAGAAGGTTGTTACTTGCCTAAGATTACCCAACTAGTTAGGAGGACCTGAATCCAGGATTCCAGAACCCTCTTATAACCACTCCTCCACACTCTTACAGAAAAGGTTTAAACACAAAAGGGAAAGTTCTCTCTCCTCTCCTTGGATCCATGTCTAGACGAAGGGATGGGCACCCGCTGGCTGACACTCACACCTTGCACTTGCTCTGCTCAGATGCCCCTGACCACTGATGAGACCCACCACCCAGCTGGTTCACAGAGCCCCTGCCTGGCTGCACTGTGCGGGCTTCCAGAGTTGTAGATCTCAGGAATATGGAAGAGGTTCTGCCAGACGTGGGTCCTTGAGATAGAAAATGCTTTTTTATTTTTCCCTGCAAGTTTTTGACTCGGGCTGCTAAAAGGATCAGAGTAATTTTCATTTCTCATCTTGACAAACACTCAATTGTGTAAATTTGTTCTGCTGAGGCCCCGTGATTCATCACTCCTGTCTCAGATAATTCAGCTTTGAGCCGAAGCTCTGATTATAGCCTCCTGGCTGTGTGACTTTGGCTAAGGCACTTTATTAGGTCTCTGTTCTTCTCCGTAAAATGGGAGGCTATGACATGTGACTCACCTTCCCCCTGTAATTTTTTTTTACGCTTTTATGAATTTTTAAATTAATATTCTGTGGGCCTTTTAAAATTCTAAATATTTATATTGTACATTTTCATCATACATTATTTTAACAGCTTTATTGAGATAGCATTGATATAAAAGTTACATACATTTAAGGTATACAAGTTGATGTTTTGATATACATATACCTTGCGAAATGATCACAATTAAGGTAAGTAGCATATATGTCATCTCTGTAGTTACCATTGCGTGTGTATGTGTGTGTGTGCACGTGTGTGTGTGGAAGGGGGCATGAGAAGATTTCTTTCAAGATCTGTCCTCTTAGCAAATTACAAGCATACAGTACAGTATTGTTAACTATCATCACCTCGTGATTTTTGTGAAAATCAAATAAAATCAGATATATGGTAATTCTTGGTAATTCATCAATACTCTGCACACATGGACTATTATTTTCTTCATGCCGCTTATCTTTAGGACAGACTTAAACCCTTTGGGTTTCAGATTATTTTCGTTTTCTATTCTGTTGTTGGTTTTTGCACATGTCACATTGAGAATTATCGTGTATCCTTGAAACTTTAATTTTTCAGCAGCAATCAAAAACGGTCCTGGTTTTGTCTTCTGAAGCTACTGCAAATTAGGACCCTTTTATACATGGAAACACTTAAGTATTTGGAGACAGGCTACTGCGTCACCACCCTTTCCTTTTCTAAGTAAAATGCCACTAGCTCTTTGAACCACACAAAACAATGGAGACTTAAGCTTTGAAGCAGGCAGAGCTGATGCATTCCTTGGCTTTGTATAACTTCATGTGGCCTCACTCAGCCTCAACATCCTCCCTGGTGAAATGGCACCAAGTTCTTATGAGAATCTGAGTTGAAATAATAGGAACTTGCCAGAGAGTACCATTCACTAGATGTCCATTTCCCTTAGCTTCCTTCGAGATTCCCTGGGATTTATTTATCAAGACCCTGGGTACAGTTTGTCAACCAGCCTTACCTTCCCTGAACTTACCTGTTTCTCGGAAATAGCATAATATAATGCTATGCTGCTAATGTAACATGTTGATAACACAAAGATGCTATTTGATGAGAGCTTCTGATGTGCCAAGCAGAGTGTAAAGGGCTTTTATGTCACTTTTTTTTTTTTTTTTTTAACTTCTCAGTCTGGGAGATAGTCATTATAAACCCATTATGTACGTGGAAAAACCAGAGTCACACAGAAAACGAAAAACAGGCCCTGGATTTAGCCTCTATGAACAAAAAGTGGGGATCTGTGTTGTATCCCAGAGCTAACTTCTATAAAGGCCCAATATGATAAATATTTTAGGTTTCACAGGTCACACAGTTTCTGTCACAAGTGCTCGACTCTGCCTTGTAGAGGAAGGCCCCCATAGATGGTGTGTAAACAAATGGTCGTGGCCCTGTGCCGATAAAACTTTATTCACAAGCCCAGCTAGCCGGGTCTGACCCCCAGGCCAGAGTTTGCCAGCCCATGCTGCCTGCCTCTGTACTGCACTGTCCGCTCCTTCCCCCCCACCCACCACTTTAATTTGTCTTGTTCTTTTACTTCAATTGCATATCTCTGCATATCTCTGGCCAGTTGGTCATGAGTATTTCCTTTGTACCTTTTCTTGGCAGTAGGTCCATAAGCTATAAGCCATTTTTACAGCATTTCTGATTTGCCTGGTTGATTATGTGTTTCTCATGTACCAGGAGGCACATCAGACTCATTTATGAACCGTGATGCATTAGAGGTCGTCACAGCTCCAGGATGGCGTGTTTGTGGAGTGACAGATGAGACTTAGGAAGTCAGGCAATTCACCGAGTCGGCTATGTCAGGTTCAAGGAGAAGGCTATTTTTCCCCCTTACAAGTCTGTCCAGAGTGAGATTGCTTAGGTCAGAGCACCTTCCCGGGCTTGACCATCACAATGAAGGTGCTCTCTCTCTCCAAATCATCAACCAGAAGCCTTCCCTCTAAAATCTGTTTTATCAGATAGATTTGAAGGGGAGGAAAACCCCCAAAGAAAACAAATTTAAACTAAATCAAACTGAAAAATAAGGTCATGGAATGTCAGAGATGATCTGGCCCAGGGAGGGAGATGTGTGGCGCTCTCACTCATGGCAGACAGAGCTCCTCTGCGTCTTCATGGTGCCTACTGCTTGCCTTTCTTCCCAGTCGTGTAAAAGTATTTAGGGCCCGCAGAGCTCCATGTCCCTTCCCCTTCACCAACCCCCTAATTCAGAGATGGGTTTATCCCAATATTTAAGGACTATTCTTGTTCGTACACTGCTGCCTGCCCAAAGGGGGTACCCATCTGCAGGGGGCTCCCATCATCCTCTCTTTCCCTTGCATTGTCTTTTTCCTTCCTACGTCTTCATGGGGCACTTGAGTTTGGTGCATGGTGATAAATCTGTTGTAGGTCTGTTCTTTCCTCTGCCTCCTGCTGTCTGCTTAGCTCCCTCATGCTCCTTCTCTCCATTCCCTCTTCCGTCCCTTCCTTCTCTCTCTCCTTTCTCCCCACTGGAAAGAGCTCTCAGAGCCAGAATGGAGGCTGCTGTGGGACTAGCTAGCAGCCCTCAGAGAGAACAGGAGACAGGTGTCTGCCCCTCCCCCACTCTCCCGGTCCACCTGGAACCACCCGCCCCTAATCTTCCGTGGGGGCTGCACAACCTGCTGTCATCCATTCGCACAAATCAATTAGCTGCAGACAGTCATGCTGTGTGGCTCTCCCATCCCACACATGTCCCCGGGCAGCGGTGTGAGGAGACCATTTGGAGAGAGGGGCTATTTAGTGGGGGACTGGGCATGAGTGGGGCAGGGGAGACCCGAGGGAGGAGGTCACCCGCGGTTCCGTGGGAGCCTGGGGCTCTGTGCCCTAGAAAGCTGACTCCTTGTACGCACAACTGCTGATGGTGTTTGGGTTGGGAATTGAGCTAAAAGCAAATGGCTGCTGGCCATCTGGGTCACCCTTTGCCATAAGCCTCTCCTACCCTGGGTGCTCCCTGCTCCTTCAAGCCCTGCTCCCTCCAGCCCTCTGATTGACCCTGGCAGCAGCAGGGCTGGGAAGGAGGGTGAGAAGTTGATGTGTTTAGGAGATATTCAGGAGCAAGACTATCCAGAATTCAGTGCCAGCTGAATTATGTTTTCTTAGGCATCTGCTATGTGACACGGATTTTTTCCTGGAAACTGTATCCATGTTATCTCATTCTGTGAAATAGGTACTATTATCTTGATTTTACAGATTAGAAGGCTCAAGTTCAGTTTGGGTTTGAGGGTGTCTTCCAGGTTCTCCTTTGTTCCCATGGCAGATGCATAGGGTTGTCTTCTCTGCAGCTTCAGTCCAGGCTCCATGAACTATTGCTCAGAGCCAGGGGGTGATGGTGTAGGTGACCATGCCATTAACAGAAGAAAGGGATATCCAAGGAGAAACAGGCTTGGTGATAGGGAAAGTGATTTGTGATTCTGTATGCCTGCCAGTGTCCCTGGCCATTGGATAAAGACCAGACAAATCAGACAAAAATCTCTGTCCTCCTGGAGCTTGCATTCTAGTAAGGGAAGACAGACAGCAGGCAACATAGGTGAGGAAATTATACCATATGTGATGGGGTGATAAACGACAGAAAAGCAAGGATTGAGGAATGTGGGGATGGCGTGGGGTGGAGGCTGCAAATCAGAATAGGGTGCAACTTGAACAAAGACCTGAAGGGGGTAAGGGAGCAAGTCTTGTGAAGACCTGTAGGAAGAATGTTCCAGGCAGGTGGGCCTGTGCCTGGTGCATGGGAAGAAAGGAAGGAGGTGAGTGTGGCAAAAGGAAGGAAGCAAGGAAAGTAGGAAGAAGGAAATGAGGTAAGATGGGGGCAGATCATGTAGGATCTTGTAGGCCAATGTGAAGATCTAATTTTACTCTGAATGAGTTGGGGACCTTTGGAGGGTTCTAAGCAGATGATTGACAGAAGTTTCAATGGGGTCATTCAGGCTGCTGTGTTGGAAACGTGCTGAAAGGGCATGATGGTCATGGGCAAGGGACAAGCATTACAGCATTCCAGCCCACAGGTTCTTCCATGGAGTAGGGTGTCAGCAATAGAGGTGCTGGGTGACAAAGACATGCCCAGTGTCCAGGTGATCCCTAACAGCGGTCAACGTGGAGTTAGCATTTAATTCATGTTAGTTGATTAAAGAGAAGAGAAAATCCAGGAGATTAGAGTGCTTTTACTTAGTATGTGCTGGAGAGGCAGCCCCATTCTGAAGGACCTGTGTAGACAGCCACGTGCTTTCTAATGAGACGCAGGGTTATCTGTGAACTTGTTTTACATTCCTCACTAGCCTGGAAGTTCCCTGAGGGCAGGGACCACATCTGCTCCATCTCTTTAGTCCTAGTGCCCTGGCCAGAGCTTGGCACTCAGTGATACTGGCGGTGTGATTGGGTAGGACATGGGATCTTGATCTCCACGCCATCTGAGTTTCCCTCATCCCTGGGTCTGGCTTCATGGATCCAGACATGAGCCTTGGCATTGTCACAGGCCAGGGTGGACAGAAAATGTGTTCTTTCCTGCTCTTCTGCATAACTGATATGGGTCTGGACCATATTTCCATTTCTATAAAATGAGGGTCCACTCAATCATTCAACAATATTAACAATCCAGAACACATCTCAGAGAAGGCTTTCCTGGCCACTGAAAACAGCTCCCCCAACTCTCTCCTTTTCCAGCTTTATTTATTTATTTTTTTTTGAGAGAGAAAGAGAGAGCATGCACATGCGCATGAGCCGGGGGTAAGGGGACAGAGGGAGATGGAGAGAGAGAATCTCATGCAGACTCCCTGCTGAGTGGGGAGCCTGATGTGGGGCTCAATCGCAGGACCCTGAGATTGTGATTTGAGCCGAAATCAAGAGTCGGACGTTTAAACCAACTGAGCTACCCAGGCGCCCCTCAAGCTTTATTTTTAAATTCATAATACTTGCCAGTATCTGAAAACATGTTATTTATTAATTTACTTATATATTATCTGTCTTCCCTGCTCGAGTGTAGACCCCACGAAGGCACAGGTTTCTGTCTTATTCATTGCTAAACCCTTGGCACCTGTAATAGTGCCTGGTGCATGGAAGGGGCAAAATTTGTATTTATGCATGAATGAATGAATGAATGAATGAATGCATGAATGAATGAATGAATGAGGGGACTCAGGTCAACAGTCTGTGGAAATGTGGTTTGCAAACCAGAAAGGGTAAAACCAGCGAAAGGGGTTTGGCTATTATTATAAACGTGCCTCACATGCTAGCACAGCTCTGACTCTTCCCACGGCATTTTTCAAGGCAAACATGAGTGAGAATTTTTTTTCTATTTGGGTTTTCTTCAAAGAATTCTGACAACCTAATTTAAGAGAATTTCCAGGTGCAGAATTCAGTGATGGATCCTCATCTCCTAGCAACCTCACACAGGGGCCACTCACCACGTGAGAGAGGTGACAATTTCAAGTGGGTGTGCTAAGTGTCAGGGATGAGCACAGTGCTGAGGCGGGTGATGAGGAGGGACAGGGAGACTTGGCCGGGCCCGAGAGCGGGATAGACCCGGAGTGGGGGTCAGAGCCCCCGGGCTAGATTTCTCCCTCACTGTGAGCCTGGGAAGACAGACCCTGCCCCTCTAAGCTTCATTTCCTCCATTTAGTGAGGAAGCTGACAAGATCCCTTCCAGCTCTATCCTCCCATGGTTTGCATTTTTAGTTGGACATATTGAGGATAATCACTACTCTGTATTGAGCAAGCCCCTGTTTTAAGCATTTTATATTATTTCATCTAATCTTCACTTGCACCCTGTGAGATGGGGTTGTAATTAGTCCCCCTTTCCAGGTAAGAAAACTGAGGCATATGGAGAAAAGTAATTAAGGTCCCTGTATTAGTCAGCTTCGGCTGACTAACATAACGTAACAAAATGCCATATGGTGGCTTAAACGGCAGAAATTTATTTCTCATAATTCTGGAAGCTGGGAAGTCCAAAATCAAGGTGTTGGCCGCTTCAGTTTCTCGTGAGGGTTCTGTTCCTGGCTTGCACATGGCCACCTTCTTGCTGTATCCTCACATGGCATTTTTTTCTGTGCCAGCAGATGAAGAGAGACATCTCTCTCTCCTCCTCTTTTTATGAGACCTTTAATCCTGACATTCAGGTCCCACTTCATGACTTAATCTAAGTCCAGTTACCTCCCAGAGCCCTCATCTCCAAATACCCTCACATTGGGTGTTAGGCCTTTAACATATGAATTTTGGTGGGGAGGCGGGGCACACAAACACCAAGTCCAGAACAGTCAGAGCTAGCAAGTGATGGAACCAGATTCCAACTGCTGTCGTTAGCTGACCCCTCCTTCTGGCTCTAAGGCATCTTGCATGATCCCTCTGCTTTGGTGTCAGATGCCAATGAAGGACATTCTGCTGAGTTGGAAGTTTCTGGAGAGACAGTGCTTGCTGTTAGGGTCTAGGGGCCTCCCTGTAATCAGAGACCATTACCATTGCCCACCTTTATATCCTTAGCATGTAACCTTATATCAGAACAGGAGAGATAGTCAATACATATTTCTTACATAAGTGAATGACTCTGTTCAAGACCGATGACTACAGTTGGGTACAAAAAGCTCAAAAAATGGAGGGGGGGGGCAGCGCACCTGGGTGGCTCAGTTGGTTAAGCGTCTGACTCTTGGTTTTGGCTCAGGTCATGATCTCAGGGTCCTGAGATTGAGCCCCGTGCTCAGGGTGGAGTCTGCTTGAGATTCTCTCCTTCTCCCTCTCTGCCCCTGCCTCCCCACTCATGTATGCACACGCTCTGTCTCCCTCAAATAAATAAATAAATACAATCTTGGAAAAAATAAAAGCCCAAAAAAATGGTTTTGTTCAGGTACCCTGGGAAGGCGGGGGCCCCTTGAGGCCTGGTCAAGGGACATGCAGGGAATAGCAATAATTAAACATCTCATATGTGGCACATTTTTCCAGCTGCCTTTCACTTGGGTTTACCTCATTTAAGCTTCACACCAACCTGGAGGTAAGTTTCCTTTTTTATGGCCAGGGAAACAGAGGTTGAGAGAAGCACAGGGCCCCAGGAGCTGAGGAGCAGAGAAGAAACTTGCCAAAGGTCACACAGGTGTCTGGAAAGTGTGGCTGTCTTTCCAGGACCCACCTGCAAACAGTGTAATGCCCAAGTGCCGTGACAGTGAGGTCCTCCTTAGGGGAGGCACTGAGACCAGCTCGCATCCCCACATACCTCCTTCAGTGAAGACAAGAACCCTGGCTCTCAAGTCAGTCAGTCAAGCTGGTCCCTTGCATTACCTTTGAGTTTATTGTGAGGAAGAATGCATTAAAGTCAGTGTTACCTCCCCATCCTCAGATATAGGCATACTAAGAGCTTCTTCAATGGTTGTTCAGAAAATGGATGGGAAGTCATGAGGGTTTGGTACAGGTGGCTCTAACATCTCTCTGTAGGACCAGTGGAGAGGCACCATTGTGATGGGCTGGGGTGACGCCAGGGAGCTGGAGGCCCGGCCTGGAAGGTTCACGTGCATAGCAGGCACACTTTTGACTTGGATAGCACATTTACAGAGGGCGGGCTAGAGTGGAGACTAATGGAGGTTTATGGAGGCCAAAGCGCCCCCCATCCCTTGCTAAAGCCGCCTCTGACTTTGGAGAAGAAAGGGCAGTTTCTAAGAAAGAGCCATCCCAAGTGATGAGCAAATTGGTCTGAAAGGGGAGAGACTAAAACCCAGGATGAGGCTTTCAGGGGGCCTGTGTGGGGATGGAGGCCTCTGCAAAGGCTGGTGGCTCAGTGGGAGAGGGCCAGGAAGAAGAATCAGAGAAAACAGACGAGAACAATCATGAGATCAGGGCTCGGGGCCCAGGAGGGAGCAGGGATCACAGGGCTCTTTCACATTTGTTCAACCAGCATCCCATAGTTCCATGGCTGCAAATCACTTTCAGATGCTTTATTTTATGAGCTCTTCAACTTCATCCCTACGGCAGTCAGGGGAAATGGTATTATGTCCATTTTATAGATAGGAAAGTGATGCTGTCCGTGGTTAAGTGGTTTTCCCAAGAAAGTTACCAAGAGACAGGAAGAGAACGTGATTTTTTAAAATTCCAACACCAGTTCTCTTTTGCCTCTCCCTAATGACCGGAGCTGACTAAGAATTTGGCTTTGGGAACAGGGACAAGCTGTGAGGCAAGCTAGGTGGAAGGAGAAGAGATTACCCAGACTTGGAAGGTAACTGCCTGACATATCAAAGCGGTATGTCTCAGACCTGAATCAAATGATGTTTGTTTTCCTCATGCCTAATGATCATCACTATTGGGGAGAGGGTAAAACGTTCTCTGGAGGATTATACAAGTTCGCATAATGGGATAAGCTAGACTGGACCTAGGGGTTTTATTTGGGAATGTCTTCTCTTGACCTCTATTATATCCTTCAGACTGAAGCTAGGTAGTCAGGACACTTTGGAGGGACAATCTCTTTTTCTATCAATTCCATGGAGTTATAATTAGACTTTTTTTTTTTTTCCCTTGGGGAAGGATCTGAGAGTCTGCATTTTTTTTTTTTAAGATTTTGTTTATTTATTTTAGAGAGAGAGAGAGAGTGCAAGAGCAGGGGGAGGGAGAAGCAGGCTTCCCACTGAGCAGGGAGCCCCACACCAGGATCAATCCCAGGATCATAACCTGAGCCGAAGGCAGACACTTAACCAACTGAGCCACCCAGGTGCCCCTGAGAACCTGCATTTTAAGAAGTTCTGAGATGATGCTGATATTGCTGGTTTGTTTTCTTAACATTTTATTTATTTATTTATAGAGAGAGCACAGGCAGGAGGAGAGTCAGAGGGAGAGACAGAATCTGGAGCAGACTCCCTGCTGAGTGCAGAGCCCAACTCAGGGCTCAGACTCATGACCCTGAGATCGTGACCTGAGCCAAAATCAAGAGTCAAACACTTAACCAAATGAGCCACCCAGGCACCCCATATTGCTGTTTTTATTTTTTTTAAGATTCTATTTACTTATTTGACAGAGAGATACACAGTGAGAGAGGGAACACAAGCAGGGGGAGAGGGAGAGGGAGAAGCAGGCTTCCCGCCGAGCAGGGAGCCTGATGCGGGGCTCGATCCCAGGACCCCGGGACCACGACCCGAGCAGAAGGCAGACGCCCAACCATCTGAGCCACCCAGGTGCCCCTGTTTTTTTTTTTTTTTTTAAATGCACTTTGAATAGTAAGGATTTCATTTCTGAGATTCTTGCAGCTCACTAAGGCCATTTGAAAGTCCTAAATTGACCACACTAAAGTACATTCATACCTGTGTGTGCTGTGGTCCTAAGATCTGGTTGTGTAATTGGAATTACTGATAGGATATAATAATAACATATTATTTAAGCACCTACTGTGGGCAGGGAACTTCCCAACAACATGTGATTAATTTAGTATTAGTTTTTTCCTTTTATAGATGAAGAAATTGAAAATCTGAGTGTTAAGCTCACCTAAGCTTATATAGCTAAGAAGTGATGAAGCTGAAATTTGAAGTCTTAGTCTTCCCTGCTCTGAAGTGTTAGTATTCCCATAGATACAAATTAGTAATCTGAAACTACCCAATAATTGAGAGACGAAGACCCTTGATACACTGGACCATGAATTTCTCTTCTTATAGAGACACATAGGAGAAATGTGTCTTGAAAATTGTCAGAACCTTTGTGGATGTTATTCTTATCATTAGTAATCAAATAATAATATGAAATTTAATGACACTAATAACATGAAAATATTTGAGAAGGTAAGCATGTAAATCAGTATTTAAACAAAGCACATTTATAATAATGCCATGTAAATACATGGGTAGGGAAACCCCAAAACAACGAAAATCCATTGAGAAAAAAGCCCATGGCATTAGAGAAGAATGAGATAGAGAAAAAACCCATCTGTGTTACTTGGCTTTGCTCCTTCCCCTTTGGGTTCAGAAAATAGAATTGAGACAACACCAAAGGGGGTGGGTAAAGAGTTTGAACAATGAATACACATTACCAGCATCAGCTGCGTATCTTGTTAACATTAACCTGATGCATTGCAAGTGAGCTGCAGTTAGAACAGTAATTACAGTAAATAGAATCCATTTGGAATTCTCAAGCAAATATAAGCAGGGAAGAAAGATGGGCTGAAAAAAATCCATTACCCTTTGGAAGTTATGGAAGCTTCGGATGGCAGCAATTTCTACTGTGAATTGCATCCTACTAAGAAGCGGCAACTTGAATCTATCTCAGCTCTCAAGTGCATTTAGATGGTAAATAAAATGAATTACCCGACCATTCCAGCCAAGTATAGTTTCCTGAAATATTTGTCTTGGTAATTTAGGTAGAAAATTTAGGTAGATTTGGGAAGGTGGCCTGTCTATTCTGTTTCCTGTCTTGCGCTGATGGTTTTTCTTAGAAAAATGAAATATTGCTATTCTGGAAGGGTCAAAAGGAAGGGCCAAGGTGGGATGGGAGAAGGTAGAGAAGGATTCTGATACTCTCAACATGGTCTGCACTCTTGAGTGTTGGTCCAAGATAAGTTTGCTCTTCAAAGACTCCACCATGGCCAGTCTAACTGTGGGTGTCACCTCTGGGTGTCTAACTACAGCCCTGCCTTGCAATCTGTTCCAGAAAGCTCCATAGGTGTAGCAAGCTCAGGTGGGGTAGCAGCATGTGTATGAGTGAGACCTTCTTGCAGGTCCCTGCCCTTCTATTCCCTGGCATTACCCTAACTCTGTCCCCTTCTGCCCCAGGACCAACCTGCGTGCCCAGGTCAGACTTTCTTTCCTGGAATCATGACCTGATCTCCCCCAGGCTTTGGGGAGGAGACATGTCTTCTTTGGTCTCAGGTTCATGGAAGCTTCATGCTCTGAGCAGCCCCCATTACCACTCATGTGAGTAATGGCCGAAAAACTCACAGGCACTCAGTCTGGAAATTTGGAGACAGAGTAAGTTTTCACATCTACATTCTTTTGACAAATATTTATTAGGTGCCTACTCTGAGCCAGGCTCTGTCCAAGGTCTGGGAACATTTGTAACACATTTCCTCATTGTGGGCTCTCGGATGCCCCACTGGTAGGAGACTGGCTTAAAATAGGAAGAAAATATTGACAGACAAAAACGATAAACACTAAAAGCAGCACCTCTGTGAATGCAGTTGGGCAATGTCTGGGATGTCCAGGGTCTCACAGGTGTTCTCTCTGCCACTGAGGGGACACCAGCCCTGGTGGACCCCCGCATTGGCCTGGGACATAGCCCTGCCTCGGGTCTCAAGCCTTCACCCTGAGGACCCCCGACAGCTGACCCTAGACATCTTGTGGATTGGGTGCCAGAACAAGAGCTAGTTAGCACTGGTAACAAGCTCATTCATTTTTCAGAGAGCATGGAGAATAAGGAATCAAAGTGGAGATGGGGGGAACAAAAAGAATGCTCTGGTTTCGACCCACTTTTTTTCTTTAAATTTGGCTCTGCGATGTCTTCAAAACACCTACACATTAGCTTATAGTCCTTTTTTTTTTTCTTAAATAGGCTCCATGCCTAGTGTGGGCCCCCACACAGGGCTTGAACTCATGATCCTGAGATCAAGATCTGAGCTGAGATCAAAAGTCGTACACTTAACCAACTGAGCCATCCTGGTACCCCTGGAGTTCTTTTTTAAAAGGTGAATCAAGGCCATTTTTATTAAGCATCAGCTGAGTTCTGAACACCCTATTTGCTGCTTTATATAGGATTCACGTGCTACTTCTTTAATGCTTACAATCACCCTAATGAAGGAGAAAATGCTGTTATCCCCACTTCACAGGTGGGAAACAGAAACTCTAAGCGTTAAAGCTCAGGCTCTAGAGTCAGCGGACCTGGGGGTGACACCCAGCTCTAACATTTCCCATTTGTGAAACCTTAGGCTGAGTCACTTCACTTCCCAGAGCCCTTGTGTTTTTCAGGTGTAAAATAGGATGATTCCAAACACCTGCTTCATAAGGTCTAAGAAGGATAGATTAACTAGAGGGCATATAATGCCCGTAGTGCAATGTAGGCACAAAGCAAGGGCTAAGTAAATACCATTTCTTTCTTTCTCCATGGGCCAGTAGGAAGAAGCACCCCATTCCAATCCCATGTCCCCTGGCCACTCAAGCTAGGGGTTGGCCACAGTTAGTCATGCTGGAGGTAAGCTGGGAGTGGGGAGGCCTCAGGAGCTCACCTGTCTCCAGCCCCTATCAAGTGGGGTCACCCTGAGGCAGGGCCACCAAACCTTGGCACAGTGTAGATGAAACAGTTGGAATCATAGGCCTGGTTCAGGCCAAGCACAGGAAGTGAAGTATCACATTCAGGCTAAGCTACAGGCTCCAGGGAATGGGCAGGGGGAAGGGACACATTTGAACATCACTGGGGTGAAAGTAACTAGACAAGTTGGAGTCCAGATGACCCCAGCATGGCATCCTGGCCCTGGACCCAAGGCCTAGAGTGGTGCTTCTCAGCCTTGGTTGTTCTTTGGAATCACCTGAGGACCTCTGACAAATACAGAACAGTGCCTGGGTCCCATCCTTGGGGACTTTGAGTTAATTGGACCAGAGCATAGCATGGGCACTGGAATTTTATAATTTTTTTTTTTTTTTTTTTTGCGAGAGAGAGAATGAGAGAGAGCACGAGAGGGAGGAGGGTCAGAGGGAGAAGCAGACTCCCTGCTGAGCAGGGAGCCCGATGCGGGACTCGATCCCGGGACTCCAGGATCATGACCTGAGCCGAAGGCAGTCGCTTAACCAACTGAGCCACCCAGGCGCCCGGGCACTGGAATTTTAAAGAGTCTCCAGATGATTCTTGTGTGTAGCCAGGGCTGGCTGCTCCTCGGACTTTCAGTTCCTAGTCAGACAAAAGATGGCTAGAGGCCCCCAAGCTCTTTATTTCCAAGTGGAGTGTTCCTCTGGTCCCCCCACATACCCACCCAGCTCCCTCCCTCCCTCTCCACCATCTCTGCCCCTTGACCACTTGAACCCCTTGACCACTACGCCCTCTCCACCATCTCCGCCCCTTGACCACTTGAACCCGGCTCCCAGGTCTTACAGGACCCCATGGCCTTTGCCCTACTTCCCCAGAGCCCTCCTCTCTCCACGCCCCATCAAAGTCACACGTTGTTTCAACAGTCACAGGCTGGCTTCTCTGGGAAAGTGTCTCGTCATCCCAGCCCAAGATGACCTTTGTCACCTCTGCATTCTGGAGGTACCTAGCTTGGACAGCTCCCGTGGTACTTAGGTCAGACGACCTTATATGTTGTAATGGAGAGCTGTCGCAGCCTGGGGGCTCAGTTTCCGCATCTGTGATGGGAGTAAGACCTTCTGCTGCACGGCTTTGTTGTGAGACTTGGAGGATGGGAACAGCGTTTACATGCACCCCTCTGCATTTCTCTGCACCAGAGCCACCCCTTGCCGGGGGATTACTGTATCCACCATAGAGATGAAGAAATGGACGTTTAGGGGCATACCTCTGTGGCAAGCCACCCAGAGCTCTCTGGACTCTAAATCCCAGGTTCCTTCCACTTTACCATGCTGCCCAAAAGGAAAGCTTCTAGAAAATATACAATAAAGGGCTTTATGTTAACATTGCATATGAACTCATTTCATTAGAAGTTTTACTTTCCAAGGACAGACATTCCATTTTCGCCATCCTCCACACATCAGGGCTCACTATATAAAAATAGCTCTTGGGTGGGATCAGGAAGGCCCCAATTTATGTGTTTCCTGAATGTCGGAGGCTCACTTAAACCAGGCCTGGACCAGGCACTGGGACCCAGAGACAGTCCAACATCTACCCTGTAACCCTACTTTCTGGTGGAAGAGACCAACTCTTCAACATAGAGGTGCCATATACATACGTCCTGGTTTCAAGTTCCAGCTCCGTCATGTATTACATGTGCCATTTTCTCTTGGCTAGCGGCTTCATCTCTCTGGGCTTTCGTTTCTTCATCTGTAAAATGGGGATAATAATACCTTCCTGGCAGGCTGTGGTAAAGTGAAGTGAGTCAATCCCTGTGTCCACATAGAACAGGCCCGTCACATGAGCCGCAGTGTGAACCTGGGGTTCCCCGGAGCCCAGGGGAGGGACAACAGACCCTGCCCAGGTGCATTAGTTTTCTACCGCTGTTGCAACATGTCACCACATACTGAGTGGCTTAAAACAACAAACATTTATTATGTAACAGTTCTGGAGGTCAGAAATCCAGAATCAGCCTCATTGGACTAAAGTCGTGGTGTCCATAGGGCTGGTTCCTTCTGGAGGCTCTGAAGAGAGACTCCATTTCCTCACCTTTGTTGTCTCCTAGAGGCACCTGCATTCCTGGGCTTGGCCTCGTCCTTGTATCACTCCATATTGCCTTGTATCCTCTTCATATTTCTTTGCACTAACTCTAATCCTTCTGCCTTCCTCTTATAAAGACCTTTGTGATTATACTGGGAACCTCTGTAGAATCCGGGATAAGCTCCCCATCTCAAGATCCTTAGCTTATTCACATCTGTGAAGTCCCTTTTGCGTGTAAGGTAACATACTCTTAGGTTCGGGGAATTAGGACATGGGCATTTATGGGGGGCATCATTCAGGCCACTGTAGCAGGGGACAGAGAACAAACCCTTCCCAGGGAGGGAGTTCGGGGATGACTCCCTGAGGAGGCACATTTCAGCTGGTTCTTGAAGAATGAGTAGGAATTTGCCAGACTGACTTGCAGGAAAGGGCATTCCAGATAGAGGAAAGGTCTCCGGCAAAGGCACCAAGGCATGGAAAGAAAGCCTACGATGTTTAGGGAGAGGTGAGAAGTTCATGGTGGCAGGAACGTGGGTGTGAGGGAGGGAACAATGGGCGGGCAGCCCTTTTATGCTGTGACCCTAGAAGCAACATGTGTGGTATGACGGCAGCTGCTGGAGTCCTCCCTGCAACGTGACATCCTGTCCAGGGAATCCTGACATTCTCCTCTAGCCCAGACCAGCCAGCCTCAAGGGTATCATGTTCCAGCCGGGTGGCGTGTGTGTCTAGCCTCGAGGACTTGGTGGCCCCCGGGGCTGTCACATTTATCTCCATTTCATTGCCTTTCCCTCCAGTCCCCGAGCCCTCCCAGAATAGCCCCCCAAACTCTCCCTGACCCCACTTCCCCTGGCTCCCGAGCCACAGAGCAGAGGATCACCTCCCATGAGGGAGGACGAGACCCAGTGCCCATTTATTGGAAGCCATGTCCCTTCTCAATACCTTCTGAAGAGGTGGACCGGCAAAGCGACATTCCCACAGAAATAATTTTTCAATTTCTCATAATAGGGCATAAAAGTTGGCCCAGGGAAATTGATTCCATTTGGAGCTTCCTTTGTAGGACACTTCATCTTCCATGGCGGCCTCTGTATTTCAGCAATTTCTAAAGCCTGAGGAAGTCTCCTTTCATGTTTTTTCGCCACCCCGGCAGAAGGCTTTTGTAGCTCAGCTGAATGTCTCTGCTGACCTGTCACTTCCTCAGGCCCTGGGACTGGGGGTGGGAGGTGCCTCGAAGCCCCCACCCAACCCCAAGGAGCAGCTTGCCAGCTTCCTCTCCACGTCCACTCTGGCCCCCGGCCCGAGGGGGATTTATTCTCCTTCTTTGCTCTGTGTTCTCCATCCCCTGTTCCCCCCTTGTCCCCTCCTTCCTTTTCTCTTCCACCTTTCTTTTTGGGTATTGACTTCCTTCCATTTTGTCCCTTTCTTGCTCTTTCATTTCTTCCCCCACCTGCCCCCATTCCCTGGGGTTATAGCCTTCACTCCACGACCACGTGACCTGGTAGTTTACTCAGTGTCTCTGGATCTCAGCTGCTTCATCTGTCAAATAATAATGTGCGTTTCACGGCGGTGTGAGAAGGGTTCCACAGTTAGGTATTCAGTAGACCCCAGGGACAGAGAGCGATGTGGAGTAGAAGACAGCAGGTGCTAGGCCCCTCCAGGGCAATGCTTTGACGGAGATAGAGCAGGTGTCCTAGCCTGATCTGTAGATGAGGGAACCGAGGCTCAGAGAATGCAGGTGGATTTGTCCCATGTTACCCAGCTAGTGAGTGGGCACTTGCACCACATTGACCCTTGTTTGCTTTTCTCTGTTGGATCATGGACTGGGGTGGCAAGGACGGTGCCATCTGTCTCTCTCCTACTTGGCCTCCTGCCTCTCCCCGATCTTGGCATTGAAATCTGGGGAAAACCAGATTATCCTGGGTCTTCCCAGCACTCTGAGCTCCAACTGTTACTGTGTTGTGTGTGAGATTTGACAAGGGGTTGCAAACTGGTCTTTATAGTCTCCCACTTCAAGGCTCAGCCTGGGGGCCCGTGGCCCCAAAATGAACTGAGTCCATCACAGAGTAAACATGACTTCTATGCTAGCCTTGAATCAACAGCCCATTTGAATGCTCTGAGTAGGCAGATGTTATTCCCAGCTGGATGGTATTATTCTCCTGGAGTCGAGGAAACGGTGGCTCAGTTAAGCCACTTGCCCCAAGTTCAGCTGGGACAAGAAGCCAGCTCTGACCAAAGACTTCAAACCTTTTGGTTTCAGGGATGTCAAGCAACTGGTTCAAGGTCATCCAGCAAATTTAGAGTTCATGTCTTCATAGATCCCATTCCTGAACCTCTTTCATCCCATACTCCACTTATGATGGCTTGGGCTACTTTTGTGAGACCCTGAAGCCCCGAGCCAGGACCAAGAGAAAGATAGTTACAGTTAGCTTCAAGTCCACTTTCCATCTGCCAGAGCAGCCGAATCTCCCCGTCATTCATTTCCTGACGTGGGGATTGGGGCGGGGGCCGAGGTGACTTGTTGGCGATGCCGTGGCAGTAACTGCTGCGTCCACAGTCTGGGTGGTGGTCAGGGGCTAGCCCGCTCCAGGGAAGTGAGGGTCCTCTGCTGCCTCTCAGTCCTGGCACTGACCAGGAATTGAACCCACGCTGACGGCAGCTGCTTTCCACAAATAATTCCCAAGGGAGAAGGAAGTGAAAAATTTCCCCAGAAGAATCTGGAATCTCAAATGGAGCAGCACTTACTGCTGTCTGTGGGTGAGGATAAGCAAAACTCCCTGGTTCTCATCATGGCCAGAAAGTCCTGGGACAGATCAACTGATTTCAGTCATTCATTCGGCAAACAATTTTAAGCATCTGTGCTGTAGCCAGCCCTCTTCTAGGCTGTGGGGAGGCAGCAGTAAACAAGATAACACTGTCCCCACACTCTCAGCACTCACATTCTAGTGGAAGAGACAGATGAGAAACAGATTGTCACAATATCTGTCCAAGTACCAGCTTTTCTTTCCTCTGAGAATCGGTGGATAGTTACGCAGCCTGAAAAGCAGTAAGATTCAGGGAGTAGACAACAGAGCTTGTATTCTGAGGACATCCCTGGCCCTGAGTCAGTATAACCCTGGTCTAAGCTGTGAGAAGCCAGCAAAGGTCAGTTTTTCCCCGTGTCTCAGGTCTCGGTGGGCAGAGTGAGGATAGCAGTACCTACTTGGTGCTGTCCTGCTCACAGTCATGGATTGCAAGGAACAGAGACTGCTTAAGCTGACTCAGGGCAAAAGTGTCTTGTGATAAGGTAGCAGGGATCTTTGGGAGGCCAAAGGCAATAACCCAAATGCAGCAGAGACTCACAGAAACTCAAAATGGGATGTTGCCAATAGAAAGGCATCCATGTGGTCTCTCCTTATTGGCCCTACTTTTCTCTGCATTTCTATTCTGTTTTCCTCTCTGGCCACCCATTTCCCTTGCTCTTTCATAGACTGTTGTCCCACAAAGCTTTGACTGGGAAAGTCCTAGTCCTGTCCTGGCCATACTGGCCTTCTCCACCCTGACAACGCTTAGTAACTCCTTTTGGCTTTTCTACCCTCTGCTAGTTACCCAGGCTCTGTTCCCCAGATCCAGTTCCCAAACCTCCAAGGAGGAGACAAACTGCAGGTTACTGGACAGCCAGTGATTGGGCCCACGTAGGGCAGGTGCCCAACACTGGTCTAGTCAGCTGTGATCATGATGGGACTTGGTCATGTGATATCAAACATGGCTGCTAGAGGTCACCTGGTACAAAACATGGCCGGCTGCAGGTGGGACAGTTCCTCTTAGAAGGTAGCAGTGGTGTGTGCAGTCACCATAAAACATCTGGTACACATCTGCTCCTTTGGGGCTGCCCTGACCAATTAAATGAAGCTTATGCCTAGCATGCTGACTCTGTACACTGCAAGGCCTTATTGAATGAATATTGTTTGTAGAGGCCTTTGGTAAATTGTAAGGTGCTACCCAGATGTGAGGCGTGAGGATCGCTATAGGTTACTGATGGAACTTAAATTTTTGCAAAGGCTAGCTTGGCTGGCTTTAGGCCAGTTGCTTTAATCGGGGAACGATTAGCTTGGTAACCTCCTTGTTCCCTCAGCTATTGCGTTTCCCTGGGGCCTGGGGAGACTGTGCCTTGAATGTGGATTTCTCAAAGTGGCTCCATGCTGTGTCCCTGTGTGGGGCTAGGGCTCAACCTTGGAAATTACAGTCTGTCTCATCCTGCTGGGCACGACTGAGTAAGTGCCGCCTCACGTACTGGCCAATCCCAGCAGCTGGGGGCCTCCCGGGCAGCGGTCCAGCAGGAATGACAGACAGCTCTCAGACCGCTTTTGCCTTCCAGTGGTTCTAGAGGGAAGAAGGGTGGAGAGAAATGGAAATATGTTGCATCTCTATTGGGCCTGGATTTCTACATTCCTTACTTACTGTATCTTCATTGCAATATTATCAAGGGGGCATTATAATCCCCATTTTACAGATGGAAGTAATGAGTCTTAGAGAGATTAAGTAATTTGCTCAAAATGGTAGAAATCAAGTGGGACCCCAGCCCGGCCTCCCTGGGCTCCTCAGTGCATTGCAGTAATAGCTTACAAGCATTCAACCAGCCAATTCTTTCTGAGCACATACTGTGTGCTGAATATTGCCTGATGTGTTATGCTTTTAAAATCTGTTTTCCACTTATCATCCAATACCCAGGGAAGTGAATATACAGGGTGGCTCTTGTTATCCCTGTTTAACAGATCAGAAGCTAGAGGCCTAGAGGAGGATAGGGATTTCGTCAAGGTAGCCTAGCTAGTTAGTGGCGGAGCGGGGTGAGGAACTAGATCCCATGACTACATGTGTGGAGCTCTGTGGACCAAACCAGTCTTCCTTCTCGCCCCTCAAGACAATCATCCATACACGAGGGGGAAAGTATCCAAAGATAAAAAATTGCATTTGTTTATTTCCTGTTTAGTTCAAATTTAGCTGATATCGTAGCACATAAGTTATTCAGACTTGGGTTCAAGTCCTAGCTTGCCAATTACTTCCTGGTGTGATCACTTTGAACTTTAGGTTCTTCATCTGTAAACTGGTGATAATCCCCATGATGGCACCTGGCACACTGCTTTGGGAGTTTATGCAAGGAGTCAGCAAAGAGGACTTCTTGGAGGAAGTGGCTCCTGGTGCCTGCTGCCTGGAAAGGAAACCAGCAGTCTGTTGCTTGTCAGACCTCATCCCATTGATTCTTACTTACCCTTTGAAAGCCTGGAAAGCCTCTCCCAATCTTCCAGGTAGCATGAGTCCGGGTTTCTATAACTGAGAATCAGGGGAGGGAGTGGTCAGCAACTAGAGCTCCCTCCTTCTCTCTCAATATGAATCTTTCCCAGACCGTGTCTCCTCCAGACTTCTTCCAGGGCAAGATGCATAAAGGCCCTAAGTGAAAGACTGAGGTGGAATGAAGTATGTCCCTTGGTGGCCTCAGTGCTTACGGAGTCACTGCCATATTCTGAGAAGCCTTCACAGTCTTTAATCCTGACTTCAAACTTTCCCTTTCCACCTAAGCTGAATAAGAAATGGATGCAAATATGCTCATGGCTGGTTTGGGGAGGGTGAGAAGATACAGCCATTTCTTAGTTTGTGTCTTCTCCGCAATGCTAATCAACCTGTCTTGTAGCAAACTAGCTGTTTCCTAGCAACGCCTAGTGATAAAGCAGGATGCCATCTATTTTGAATCTTCCTGAAATGACCTGTTGACTCTCTTTGAGAGTGGCAGCCATTGCCTTGAGATCATGTTGCCTTGCCAAGGGGAGGGGGCTTCCCCCAGTCATGGCGGCCAGATACCCGGCAGGGTTCTGCAGCTGGGCTGGGCCAAACCACGTGACTATCATGAATATGGACTCATTCCCTTCATCAGTCATTCACGGACCCATACATCCCATCACACAATGACCGTGGACCACTGTTCCAGGAACTAGGCCAGACACTGGTGTTTCTCGAGAAGAATCAGACCAGGTTCCCATCTTTGGGGAGAGATAGGCTTGAAACAAGTCCTGTGATAAGTGTTATCATCAAGGCAAGAACAAAATCAAGCCTTAGAGGAGTTTACAGGAATATGTTTAGAGGAGCTGTAAGTCGAACCAGGCTTTGAAGTGTGAATAAGAGTTTTGTAGGTGGTGAAAGAAGAATAAGGTATTTGGTGGAAGGTATGACTTAATGCAGTACGCTAAAGGCATAAAAGAAACAGGGAAAAGTCGGTGACATCACTAACTAATCAAAAAATCTCTCCCCTGGGGTCAAACGGATGTTACTCCGATACAGGGTTCTGTCACCAAATAGGAAATTCAGGCTTAAAGTGAAATAAACCTTTTGATGATAGGACTTTTCAGCCATAAGGCAGCATGCTAATGTTTATTGTGATTTTTCAAAATCATAGAATTGTTTGCAACATTTCCTAGACTCACTCACTTCTCAGGACACTTAGACCATCTTTTAAGAGTAGGATTCTTTGGCACCCACCTTGGAAAATGTTAAGCTACAGAGTGTTTCTGGGGATGGTTGGAGACAGGTAGGGCCAACTCCTGTGGGTCCCTTCATGGCATAGGATGAAGATGGAAGTTTACCCTGAAGGTGACGGGCAGCCGGGGTAAGATTTTTAGCAGGGCCCTGGGTTAGAAAGTACTCAGGGCACAGAGGGAAAGTGGGCCAGGGAAGGGAGCCTGGAGACTGCGATTCTAAGTTGGAGACTATAGTAATTGTTACTCTTTGGTGTCTCTCGCTGTGGGTCTGTAGGCATCCCCTGGCACCTGGCCTAGGGCAGTCACATTCAGAGACATTGTTGAGGCCCTCCAGCTGGGCACACACTGAGGTCCAGCTGAGTCCTGCTGGGTAGCCTGTGGCTCTGTCAGCCATGCCCCTGTTGAGTAGCACTTCTTTTCTTGGAAGTTGGCTGGGATCTGCTCACTGGTTCTGGTGCTTGTGTTAGGACCGTCATTCTGTTTATGGTCTGCCACAAGCCCAGTTAGGTAATCAATGGTGTTTGCTGTACTCAGCGTTGATGTGCTCAGGAACTGTCACTGACTTGGAGTATTCTTTGTGCTAGGAAAGGCAGAAAGTGTCACCAGGATATTGGATCAAAGACAACAGTCCGAAGCAATAGTCCTGTTCAACAGAGAGGAAATTTACCAGGTATGAATGTGAAACCCTTTAGGAAAAAACCTAAGTCCTAGAGCCAGACGGCCATGGACTTGTGTCCCAGCTGCACAACTTCCTAGCTGGATAATTGTAGGCAAGTCTTTTTACCTCTCTGAGCCTCACTTTTCTTGGCTGTAAAATGGAAGGAGAAATCCAAATTTTTAAGTGTTTATAGGATGTTTAGCATGTAAAATTGGCTCAGTAGATGTTAGGTACAGTTCCATTTTTCTTGGGTCTTTAAACTCAATATCCCAAGACCAGACATGGGTTAGTAGCTGCAACTGTGAAAACGATTTTCACGGTTTTGGTTGAAGAGTTGCTTGTGGGAAGGCTGTCAGGAAAGCTGATAGGAGCAGAAGCTCCATCAATAAAAGGAGAGATCCCAAGTCAGGGAGGGGACACTCCCAGCCACATGCTTATCCAGCCTCTGTTCAGAGATTACCTTCCATTCTGGGTGGTAACTGTAATAGGGATGTTGACACATGTCCATACCGACAAGTCAGGGAAGAAGAAGGACCTGGAAACTGCCTACATAAAGATCAGATGAAAGAGCTCAGGTGTCTTAGCCTGAAAAAGATGATGGGAAGTACTATGGTAGAGGGAAAGTTGTATCCTTCTGTCTCCAGAGCGGTGACACATGGTGAGTTCTCAAAAAATATTGGATGGATGGGTGGACGGATGGATGGATGGATGGATGGATGGATGGAAAAGTGGCCACAGAATTGGGGAGCCCTCATTTTAAATCCCCTCTGCATCATAAACCAACAGTGACCTTGGGATGGTACTCAGCCTCCCTGCACCTCAGTTACTCACAGCTATAGGGAGGCCTCTGCGCTGTGCCCTTCTGAGCACTCAGTGTAAACATATGTATTAGGTTCTGAACACTGAGCTTACTGTCTTAGGAGTATTCAGTGAAAATTTTGCTCTGTTGCCCTGCCATACTCACTGTTGGTGGTTGGCAAATCCCGTTATCTGGAAGGGCAGTTGGGCATACTATAGAGTTTCAGAGTGGGACAGGCAGGGTGGAGTGCAGCTGAGTTTCTTAAGATTAGAACTGTTTACAGATGATTTGGGTTGCTGTCACAGGAGTGAGCTCCCCAGCGCTGGAGGATGTGTGCGAGCTGAGACGGCAGGTGCCGAGCTGGGACAGCAGATGCCGAGCTGGGACAGCAGAGAGGGGCACTGTGTGTTCAAGGTCTGCCGCACTCAGTAATTGCTAAGCTCTTAGTCTCTATTTAAGCAGGGACACAACAATATTGGCTATACACTGTAAAGTGACAACAGAGGTTGCCAACTGCTACGCCATGGCCACAGTTGGCCCCTAGATGGATTTTGGTGGGCCTGCATAAGGTTGGCCTGTTGTTTGTTTAGAGATTTCACGTGGAAGTTCAGGTTGTTCAACTTATTTTGAGAAGAAGATAGAAGAGAGGGCAGTTGAGCTGTCATCTTCCCCCAGCCCCATGGAGCTGAGATAGGGCCCGCCTCTAGTTTGCCCCACTCCCTGCTACCTCCAGCTGTCTCTTTGAAACTGAGGCCAGACCGGCTTTCTGGCCTCTGAAGACATTTGCTTTGTGCCCTCAGCCCTCTATGTTAAATTCTGGGCTTCTAACCTCGCAATCCAGCTTATAACCTGCAAATAAACCTCCCGTGCTCCAGGAGATGGAAAGGCAACCCGAAGTGGTGGCTGAGGTTTGATTCTGGGGGTGGAGCTGCTTTGGGTCATGTCCCAGCTCGGCTGCTTACTTGCTGTGCTGCTCCTGGTGAGTTACTTAAGCTCTCTGATCTCAGTTTCTTCAACTATAAAAAGGGGATAATAGTCAAACCTCCTTTACAGGTGTGAGGATCACATTTGTGCCTGGCACTGAGTACGTGCTTAGCAAATGACATCTATTTTTGTTAAAGCAACACATCCTAGTATAATGTGAATCATCCTCCCAGGCTGATTGGGTTTTTGCTGTCATACACCCGAGCACCAAAACCTGACAAGTTTTCTCAGCGACAGTGATTTTAGAAGGGTCCTCTCCACCTGAGCAGCAGAGGCTGCTGGAACTGGAGCCACTGTGTGGCAAAGGAGGCTGGCTGAGCAGGACATGGGTGGCCAGGCCCTCCCTGAGTGGAGGGCAGGCAGGCTGAGCTCCTCAGTCCCCTCGAGACTCCCTGCCCCATGGTTGCAGGAAGTGCTGTGATTTACCAGGGCCATTGGGCTCTGTTTGGCATCCGGCAATTTATAGCCTTCCCAGGGTGAGAGGGAACTTATGTGTCACTTACATTTGTATGACACTTAGAAATGAGTCAATGGGATTTTCCCCTCCTGTTTTTTTTTTTTTTTCTCCTCCTTCTCAGGCAGCTTGCACTGTGTGCAGTAGACATGGGAGCAAGGGAAGGCCTCTTGGTCTGGTTTGCACCCTAGCTCTCCTCCTCACCGATCCTGAAAGCCCCCTCTGTCCTCACCACAGCCCTTTGAGGTGAGGACTCTATTGTGACCCCATTATATAAGTGAGAAGGTGGAGGCGCAGGGAGCTTACGGGAGCTCCTTGCTGAGCAGCAAGAGCAGAGTTCATCCTTGGGACTCTGACCCCAAGGCCTGGGCTCATGAAGCTCTATCAGCATGGGAAAAAAATGTTGGCCATGCAAAGGAATAAAAAAGAAAATCCATTTATCAGGCAGAGACAGGTCAGCCCGTCTCCGCTGGGGGAACACACTGGCCATTGTGCAGAGCACGGTTGGGGCAACATGGTGGCCATGCTTCCATCCCTACACTTTCTCTCACTGAATCATTCATCCTGAGCAGGCTGAGCCAGTGCTCTTCTGCTCCCTGCAGGCCTCTCTTTCCCTCCATCCTGGTCAGGCAAGGGAAACTCCCGTGAGAGTCTCACTTCAGTCGTGTGGTCTCAGCCTCAGGACTTGGCAGAGCACAGGTGGCTGGGGTGTCCTCTCCACCCTGTGTGGCTTCTGCTGCTGGTGAGAAAGTGGAAAGTGGCCCTTGGCGGGGGCCGCCCAGCAGCTGAGAGCATCAGGCTGACCGCCTCAGGCCGTGAATCCCCGCTCTGCCCCCTGTGAGCTAAATGGGATTGGACACACGGCTTCATGGCTCTGAGCTCCATTTCTGCATCTGTCACATGGGGTCATGAGGCGTCACAGGATCATGATGGATGCCTGTGGGACCCTTAGGTCTTGCCTCTGTGGCTGTGATGTCCCACTTGCTCCTCACCATTACCCTCAGAGAGTGGGAGCATTACCATTCGCTTCTACAGACAGGGAAACTGAGGTCACTCGTTCTTGTATTTGTTCTTTATGAAGGTCTGTCTGTGCGCCAGGCTGAGTGCTGGGTGTGGAGGAGACAGGGGGACTGGGCCAGCTCCCAGGGAGCCCGGAGCCTGGGGCTGGCCTCTTACCCCACAGCCACCTGCCTCTCAGCCCAGCACTGCGGAGCTGGGGGCACCACAACTCTCTTCATCCAGGGAGGCCGGGGAACGGACAGGGCCCGGGGTCCGCAGTGGGCCGCCCAGGGTGCCAGAGCTGACCGTGCGCAGCACTTCCCAGGTCTGCATTCACCGAGGCCATGTGGCCACCAGCCATGGTGGGAGTATTTACACCACAGAAATTGGCCAATAGGGCTTTTTTTATATTTTCCCTGAGAGCTGCTCATTAAACATTTATCAGCGCACCGCTACCCGAATCTCTCCACTTCCTTTTCTTTCCATTTCTACCATTCTAGCCTAAGCCACTTTCATCTCTTACCCAGTAGGTTTTGCTCAGCGCCCCTCCCTCCCCCCCACCACGAGCCCTTCTACTATCCATTCTCTACCTGGCAGCTGCAGAGATCTTTAAAACATGTAAATCAACGGCTGTCACTCCTTTCTGTGAAACCTTCCCATGGCTTCCCAGAACACTCAGAATGAAAACCAAACTCCTCGCTGAGGCCCACACAGCCTACTCTACCTGCCCTGCCAACTTCTGATCTCATCTCCCCCCTCCTCTGCTAACCTGGCCTCCGACACACTGGCCTTCATCCTGTTACTGGAAAGAGCCAGCATCTTCCTGCTTTACGCTTCTCCTGCTGTTGAGAGTGTTCTGCCCCCAGGTCTTTGCGTGGCTGGCTTCTTCTGAGAAGTTATCCATGTCTTCACTCAAGTGCCACCTCCTCTGAGAAGTGTTCCTTGACCACCCCTCTCCCCAACAGAGACAAGTCCTCTGTCTACCTACCCCTGTCCCTCCCTGGGTGTGTTTATGACTTAATTTGCCATCTCTCCACCAAAACCAAAGTTCTGTGTTGCCTGTGACTGAGGGTGGCAAAGCAGAGATGCTTCGCAAATATTTGATGAATGAATGAAAGTCTCACTTTTCCAAGAGAAGACACCCCGGAGGAGGTCTCCCCCATCACTGCTGAGCTGGAGGCACTGCAACAGAAGTTCTGGCTGTGTGTTGGGATGGTTCTGAAAGACAAATGTTTTGGTTTCTAGCAAACAAGGAGAAGAGACATCTTGCTAAGGAAGCTTTTCAAATAACCTCCCCATGCTTACATACCCCTGGGTCCCTCAGGGTGACAGAGGGGCTTTGTCAGGTCACAGGGCTGTCATCAAGTGCACTGAAGCATTCACTCCTTAAATTGTGCCCTGGAAGCATTTCCCTTCACAGTCCATGGGCAGAGCCTAGAAACTGCTAACTCTCAGGCATTTTCCTATTTAAGTGGCATTTAAGAGACAGTGGTGGAATTGCCTCTCTGGAGATACACAGAAGCCGTTGAGGTATCTGGATGCAGATCGATGTGCTTAGACTCCTTCCCCCCAAGGAAGGAGCCTTTTTTCCATTGGTTGCCTATGTGAGTCTGGTTTTTGTGTAAAGGCCAAGGGCATGGGCCAGGAAAAAAAAAAAATCTCATTTCAAATTCTAACTCTGTTCTTACTAGATTTATGAGTGACTTTGGGCAAGATGTATGAATTCACTGTGACTCAGTTTTCTCAGCTGTAAAATGGGAATGATAATGGCACTAACCTCGCTGGTTTGTTTAACTCACGGTGAACTTAAAACCGAGACTCACTTAAATGCAAGGAGATAATCAATATGACTATTGCATACAGAAGGCTTGTGGGGGTAGTGGTGATGTATGAACAGATACATCGTCAAATGCTCCTTTCCAGGGTACTTTTGCGACTGGCCCTAATCTTTCATTTAAGGCACAGGAATGAAATGAAAGGTAATTGACTTGTAGACCTTCCTCATTGATTCAAATTAAACTTCACTATCATCCAGTGGTAAAACGCTTGGCCTCTATCTCAATCATAGTATTTTATTTCTGTAGAAATACTGCATCCATTAAAATTACCCATTTCTGTGGCACTTAAAATTGTCAACAGAGTCTTTTTGCTTCACCTTCTGGCTGACTTATATAACCTCACTTTGCTAAGGCTGGGGGAAAAATGTCTAAGGGCTTGCGAAGATTAATGCTGTGTTTTAAGTGTCAAGACCTAAGTATATTTCAGTTCGGGGCAACCCCTGTCTTTCACTGATCATCTGCTGTAGCCAGAGCATTAAAGGGAAGAGACAGAACTAAGTAAGGTGGGGCCCCTGCCCTTAAGGAGCTTATCATCCACTTTTTTTTTTTTCTTTTTTACTAGCTTAGTAGATTGTGTCCTAATTTCTTCCATGGTTAATAGATATTTCCCCAAACTCACTACATACCTAGCACTGAGTTATGGGGACAGAGATGAATGAGACCTGGCGCCTTCCCAAAAGGAGGCGTCTGCCTGGATCAGGAGGCAGTCATGAACTTGAAGGAGCTCCAGGGAATGGGAGAAAGAGACACAGCTGAGTGGGCTCTGAGTCTGGAATGCCACACCTCATGGCTCTCAGTCACAGTGTTGGGATTCTGCTGGGAGAGTGGTGCCTTATAAATCCCACGCATGGTGTGTGGCTGATGTTGGAGAATCCAACCTCACTCTGGCAGCGAGTGGGACAGGATGAGAAACAGACAAGAAAGTGACCATTTTTCACATAGTATAGTACGTGCCATGAAAGACAAATGAGCCAAGAGCTAGGGGACTTCAGGCGAGGGGGGTTTGCTTTGGACCGGGGGTCCAGACTGGGTTGGCAGCAAAGGAAGCCTTTGAGGGGACCATGAGGGTGGGATAGACCCCCAATGGGCAGAGAAGGCCTTCAGGCAGCAAGGACTCTAAGCAAAAGCACAGTGTGGGAAGGTCTTTGGGTTGACCTGGGTGGCCTGCTTGGCCTGGGCTGTGTCTAACAGGAGAAGTGGAAGCCAAGTGGAAAGGAGATCACGGCCTTACTCATAAAGCCCTGGCATAGCCATCTAGGACTTGTACTTCTTTCTTCAGGGAGTGGAGGAGCCCAGGATGGTTTTTGAGCCAGGTTCTCCTTCAGAGAGGTGGGACTTTAAAAAAAAAAAAAAAAAACTTAGTTGATTACACTATATTAGGAAGTCTCTTCCCCCCACAATATGTTCCTGGGATAAGACACACGTTTCTTCTCTGAGGGCGGTGGTTAATAATAGCCACACAACCCGAAGTGGGAACAGGAGAAGCACGCAGAGATGCAAGCGGGCACGCATTTAATGAGTTCACAAAGTGATTTTGTTTCCTAATTTTCACATCCCCCCACCCCTGCCACCCTGGTGTGAAAATGCCCTGATGGAACTTTGTCTCATGCTCCCTTGAGGACGGCAGGCGCTACAGGGTATGGTGGTGTGACTTCTGCTGGGGGTATGGAGCCGGCTGGGTGTGTTCTCATAGAGATGTGAGGGCAATTTTCGGAATGGTCCTTATCTCCAGCCCAGTGACTGATAGCATGATGGCAGCGTCTGTTCACCGAGCGCCTACCAGGTAGTGGGCAGCATGATCTCCGTGAATCCTTGCAACATCTTGAAAGGCAGGCATTGGACAGATGACACTGCTCCTCAGAGAGAGTGTATTACTTGTACATGTTCACACAGCTGGTAACTGGTGGAGTTGGAATGCACCAACTGGGCGCTCTGTTCCGAGCGTGATGTGAGCAAACACAAAGGACAAAGCCGAGGGAAATTGGCATGGTCTTTCACTTCAGCTGTGAGTTCCAATTCCATCTTGGCCACGTGGCTTCTCTGAGTTTCCTTGTTGGTAAAATGGATGTGGATGTTCCGCCTTTATAGGGTCCTCGACGAGATTAAATTAGCCTGCGTCTGGCCCACATGAGGCATCCATAGATGTTAGCTGCTCTTGGGGAGTCATTAAACATTGGGAGGCTGGGACTCCCACTCCCCTGGCACGGGGCAGCACCAGAGTCTCGGGTACGGGGCAAAGCTAGCTCAAAGCTGTCACCACCAGCCTTTCCTTATAATACCTTCTCTCTTCCCCTCACATGCCAACTTTGGAACATCTCAACGACTTATTCAGACAGCAGTAGATGGGGGAGGGGCATGAGAGCACCTCAGTCTCCTCCTCCTCAGAAAATCTATTACTGGCCATGTGGTGGTTTGCATTTGCCAGGACCTTCCCCGAGAGCAGCTGAAGGCACAGAGAGGCAGAGTGGCCACCTTTTGACTTTTATCTGAAGCCTAAGGCTAAGCTGCTGATTCATCATTGTGGTTCTGGAAACTCCCTTTCTCATACTTTCTGTTTCTCTTCTATAAAACCCTGACAGAGATGGCTCTGGGGAAAAGTAGCAGTGTCACCTACTCAGAATAATCAAGAGTCCTTAGTCCCTATATGGGGTTCTCCATAGGAATAGAACCAATAGGATACCTATATATCTATATCTACATATACATCCATATGTATATCTACATATGTGTGTGTGTGTGTGCATGTACATACACAGAGGTGGAGAGAAAGAGAATGAGAGAGAGATTTATTTTAAGAAATTGGCTCATACAACTGTGGGGGCTGGCAAGTCTGAAACTGTGAAGCAGGCCAGCAGGCTGGAGATTTAGGTAAGAGTTGAAACTGTAGTCTTGAATATGAAATCTACAGGGCAAGTCAGGCAGGCTGGAAACTCAGGCAGGATTTCTGTGTTGAATCTTGAGGCAGAATTGCTGCTTCTTTGAAGAAATCTCTGTCTTTGCTGTTAAGGCCTTCAGCTGATCGGATGAGTCCCTCCCACATTATGGAGGGTGATCTGCTTTATTTGAAGTGAACTGATTGTAAATATTCATCATATCAAAAAAATACCTTCACAGCAACATCTACACTAGTGTTTGACCAAACAGCTGGGCTCCTTAGCCTAGCCAAGTTGACACATAAAATTAACCACCACAGTCCCTGAGAAACCTTGCCCTTAAGGGCAAGTTACCTTTCTTAGGAAGCTCAAGGGCCTGATGAGGGACCCATGTTGCTGCTGAATCCCCAGACTCAGGGAATCATCATCAGATATGGGTCGATGTTTCTGAGCAAGAGTCCAGTGCTGGAGTGGAAAGAGCTCTAGATGGATTGTCAGAAGTTTTACTAGATGCTGATTGTACACTGAGCCTTGAGTTAGGTCCTCTGGGCCCAGAGGTGAGAAGGAAAAGACTACTGCCTGAAAGAGATGGCCCATATACAAGTAACTCCATTATATCCAAATCAATAAGACTTGTGTAGAACTATGCTTTGTAAAAATCCCATCGGTCTAGACTGAGGGTCATTATGAGAAAGTACCTACTGTGAGGTGTCTATCATTCCAGCCCAGTGAGGAGGCTTAATCCTTTGTGAGTTGTGGGACCATTGAGAATCCAGCACAAGCCATGGAGCCTCCCCCCCAAACAGTGCTCACTCCAAAACATGTCTTGTGGCCTGTTTCCTTAAGTACAATTACCAGGATAAAGCCTGTGTGGCTTACAAGGTCCTTTCTGTGAGCATTCTCAGAGAAATTTCATCTCTTCTCAATCTAAGAATAAATGTTCCTCTCCAGAGAACATTAGTTTGTTTTTACCTCATAAACACATAATTGTGTGAACTTTAATGTCCCGTTTTCCCTACAGATTGCTAGGGAGCGCAGGACCAAATCTGAGGTCGGCCTGTTAAGAGAATTAACCTCATTCCTGGCTTGATTTTGGTTATTGGCCCCCCCTTTTTTTCCTTTCTTCTTTCTAATCTACTACCACTTTATGCCGAATTGTTGTTTGTTGTGGTTGTGTCGGTTTTTTTTTTTTTTTTTGCCTTCTTTTTAACTGTTTAAATACTCTTTTTTTTTTTTGGCAACAAGGCAAGGTGGAAAGATACAAACAACTAAGAACCTATCACCGCGGAGCATGCGAGGTGCTGTGAGACCATAGAGGAAAGAGCACTTGACTCAGTCAGTCTTACGTTGGGGGGCGAGGGGTGACGGGAGGAGCAGGTCCAATGCATCATTTTCAGGTCCCTGTGCAAAAAAGAAATGCAGAGCCCCTTGTTGAAGACAGCAACAGCAGAGCATGAAACCAAGCCTGGGGCTCTTCTAAGCATGGGCGCTGGGCTACCGCACAGGTTGTATGCCCATGAATCCAGACCTGGTTAGGGAGGGAGGCTTACCAATTCAGCTAACACTTGAAAAAGCCGGGTAGGACTTTGCTAGCGGAGCACAGGAAGGAGGGAACAGCCAGTGCAAAGACAGGGATGTGGGAGTTCAGTCGTGAGCGGGGATGTAGCAGGAGGGGATGCAGGGAGGGTAAAAACAGGTGAGAGCAGCAGGACTTCATAAATCATCAAGAGCCGTGCCTGTGATGACATGTAATTGCTATCACTCCCAATTCCAGAGGGTCCACCTGAAACTAATTTCAAATTGATCTCCAGGCCCCACATAGTCACATTCCGGCCAAGACCCAGGACATCCTCATCTGTGTCCCAAGCAGCCCTGCAGTCCCGCAACACACTGGGACCAGCCAGTCATTGGTGATTGAAATCCGCCCGTGGGCCCTTTAACAGCTCAAGCTCCCGGCCGTGCTGGAGGGGGGCAGGCTCTGAGACTGTTTTCGTTCAGCATCCCACAGTCTTCCTGTGACTTTGAGACATCAACAGGCCTCATGAATTTCTGTCACCTCCTTCAGCATGTCCCCGATTGTCCATTTTTTGCCATTCCCTACTTGCACAGAGAGTCCTCATCAAAGACGGCCCCGTGACAAGTCATTTGAGATCAGACAGATTGCTTGCTCCCTCCCGGCGACGTCTGGCTCTTTCTGTGCCAGCAAGCACTGGGTGGTTAACCCCCTCCTTCCTCCCTGTGATTTCTTGCTGCTCTTTTACATCACCTTCCCTGAGAAATCATTTGGGACGCGGCACTGTCAACAGTGTTGCCATCAACCCTTTCTACAGGCCCTTAAATGAGATCCTGCTCTGAAGCCTTTGAGGCTGTTTATTTGCCTGCAAACGTAACAGTCGGGGTGGTGGGGGAGACACACGTGTGGAGTCTAATAGCACTTTTCTTCCCCTCCTCTTGGCGGGAGAACATCTCATGTAGGTCACTGCAGCAGTGGGGGTCCCGGCACATCCCTGTTGGATGGATGGAAAGGAGTCCTGCTTAAAGCTCTTACTGTCCTCCTGGGTGAACTGAGGCCCAGAGAGGCCAAGGGACATGTCTAAGGTGGAATAGGTAGCCAGGGGTGAGCTAACCTCCAAGCCGGGTCTCCTTCTACTTCTGAAATGTACTCACTGCTGAGGTGAGTGGTGTCAAGCTCTTAGCTGGGTGTCTCTGATGCAAGTCTCTTTGCTTCTCAGAGCCTCCCTTTCCTCATCCCTCACTGGGGATACCACCACCTTTGCGTCAAGATTGATAAGAGGATGCTAACAGAAGCATTTATGCAGAGGCACCCAGCTCAGTCCTAAACCACATGACCTGGGGCCGGTTGCATAACCCCTCTGAGCATCAGTGTCCTAGTGTCTAACATAAAGGCTCTTGGAAGGATTTAAAAACCTGACTTCCAACAGTGCCTGGAGCATTGTAATAATCACTATGTAAATGTGAGCTACTTTCATTGTTATCATTTTCCTCATTATTGGCATGGAGTAAGCAAGCCCTTGGTAATTATTTTTTCCCTTTTTGTGTGGGCAGAGCTGCAGTGTGCCTAGCATCAGGGCTCTGCAGATAAACAAACATGAATTTAAACCCTGGTTCTTACTCCTGGCAGTGTGATGTGGGACAAGCTTTCCTGAGCCTTAGTTTCCTTATCCAAGAAGTGGGATAGCAATAATCACTTCGCTGAGCTGCTTGCAAGGACCGGCCATAAGTCACCTGTCACATCAGTTACATTCAAACATTTATAGCGGTTAGTGTTTCTTTCTCAAGTGCAATTTTGATTGATTTCAATGTAAAATTCCTCCAGGCCAAAAGCCAGGGAGCCCTCCCCGTGCCCTGCCTGTTGCTACAGGAGCTGTTGCCCACAGTTTAGGTCGTTTGCATCATGCAGCTGTACCTCGGTAATTCCATGTGATGGAGGCATGATGAAAAAGCAACCAACACACGCAGCCCAGGGATCTTGGCTAGTCTGGTGACCAAAACCTCCGCAGGTAAACACTGACTGCAAACACCTGCATTTGGTTGTGGTCCTGGGATTTTACCAGAGGTAGGAGGCTGCAGAAGGGGGAAGACGGAGAGCCAGTGGGCTCAGGGGCTTACCTGCTCCACCAAATGTGGGCGATGTGCTTGCTGGCCTGCCGGAATCTTCCATCCCAGTGGAAGGTAGGTGGGTAACACAGAGGAGCAAGTGAGCCTGTGGGCCCGTTAATCACCAGGGGAACCTCTACCCGGTCGGAACGTCTTATCAGTTATCTGGATGCCCAGCCCGGGTGCTCACCTGGTGTGTGGACTCAGGACTAGGGTCAGAGCTGCAGGATGGGATGGGTCGGAAGGATACTGGCTTGGCGTGCATTTCCACTGTATCAATGTAGAGAGCATGGTGGTCGGGACTGGGCACACCATCTGTACCCACTTACATCTTTGTGACACAGAGAGATGGTGTCCTACTCGTATTGGCTATCGAGCTCAGTCATATTGCCCGCCTTCGCTATCCCCAGGTTAAAGGAAAAAGAGTTTCTTATCTGTTTAGCACAGAGACACAAGACTCTAGATCAGGCTGCGTGTTGCTGGCAGTCCCCTTCACTATGTCCCAAATTGTCCATTAAGGGTAACAAAATTAAGTTGTAGATATTTGACTTTCTTTTTACTTACAAAGATGGTGATTTTATATGGATCTACTTAATTTGAGGTTTTAGTTATTTGTTTGTTGCTGCAAAAGAAAGGAAGGTGCTGCTCATTTCAGTATGTCCTTTCTGTGCTGTAGGTGCAGTTTGGGTCTCTGGATTCAGCCAGGTGCACTGAGATCATCCATCTCTCCTCCTACTTCACAAATCATTTGGCTCTGAGGGGTAATGGAGGTCCATGAACCAGTAGGTAGAGTGCATTTCTTATGTCAGTTTAATGTCCTGATTTGAGGAAAAGGGATTTGGAGTCAAACATTGCAATATTGCCACTTACTGTGTTCTGTGACTGGAGGAGAGTTACTTAATCTTTCCAAGCCTCAGTTTCTTCATCTCTATAATGGGGATGATATTAGTCCCAATCGCACTTCGGGGGTTTTGGTACAGATAAATGAGACGAGGCACCAAAGCTCTCGGCGCTGTCGCTGCTACATGGTAAGCCCTGGAATGCCCTCGACCCTGAGGTTGCATCTGTGGCTGCTGCTGGGGCCTGAGTTGGATAGGCTTCAAGACTTAGGGAATCCTATCCACCCTCCTCTGATTGTCCACCCTCCCCCTGCTGTAGAGGCGCTGGGAGCTCCTCCCTGTACTGGCTCATGAGAACGGACTGTTCGCTGTTCGGGGATTTTGTGAGCCAGTTATTAAACACAGACATTATTAGAGATTAAAATATATAAACTTATACTTAAATAAATTATGTTAAGAAAAGGTATACATAATGAACACTCACCACTTCCTGATTATTTTACTACATTATACTTTGCTCCTGAGGTTATTTACACCTGTTTTATCTGTGTGGTAGAAATACCTGGGATGGTTGTACTGCTTATATCTTCCCAACTCCACTTTCAATGGCTCCACTTACCTTGAAATCTGCCATGGTAGGAGCATTTGGCCATAGTAGGAGTATTTGCACCATGGAAACCAGTAAGTGCTACAAATCAGCTTCTCCCCTCTTCCCCCACAGAAAGTCAGTTGTTAAATATTAACCAGCTGCATCTTTGGGTAAAACTTACTAATTAGGTTGGTTTTTCATTGGTAGACAAGTGCTGATCAGAAAATCCTTTAATATGTTGAGCTGAAATGTGTTCCTTCTAGCTTAAATTCTACTTGGAATTTTCAGTGATTTCTTGCACTAATGAAAAATACTAGTTTTTTTAACTGGTAAAAAACACCACAAATAAATACCCTGGTCTAAGACAATATCTTGGTGCCTTTTGTACCCACCCTATTCATAGCGTGTGGAGTGTGGTAGGCGCTGGAGAAGTTGTTGTTGTGTTAAGTTGATTGTCTTTGTATTCAGATGAGGCTTTTTCAACTGTCATTTCACCGATGGAACTTTTCCCTCTAAGCATTAACTGGTTTCAGAAATGCTTAAATTGTGATGTTGAGGAAATCCAGGCTCAGAGCTGAAATATACTTAAATTTTTCCACTTTGAGTATTTGCTGTTTGACTCTTGTAAAAGTGTTGACTCAACGGAGGAGAAGCAGGTCTCATTTTGAGCCACTGTGGTAAGCCACTTCCCTTCCAGAGATCCTTCTTTGTGAGTGACCAGCCACCAACCCAGGACAGTTCCTTCGGTGCCAGGCAAAACCGGGGAGAAATGTCAGGCTGCTCAGGTGTAAAAGTCAGAGAGATGAAAGCAGCAAGTTGGGAAAATAAGCAGAAGCCCAAGGTAAAGGAGGTTATCGTGAAACATCGGGGCTTTTAAAACTGAGGTAGAGAGGGAGCTGAACAAGTCAGCATTTGGTCAACTTGGTTGGAGTTTTGGAGTCAGACATGCTAGAGTTCAGATTCTGGTGGTGTTTCTCTGATGAGCTGTGTGACCGTGGGCAGGTCACTAAACCTCTCTGAGCTTCTGTTTTACTATATCTGAAAATAGGGATTGTGATACTCATCCCATTGTTTGTCGAGGGGATTGAATAAGATTAAGCTATGGAGGCCCAGGAACATACCCGGTATCAGTAAGAATTAGCTACTCCACTTGTCATATCAAGACAAGTTTTTGCCAAATAACTTAGGGCTTAAGGGACTTAAAATGCCCTTGATGAAAGAGGTACTCTGACTGTATCAAAAAACATTTTATCTTTATAGCTGCAGATATAATTTTATAATTCTCATATTTTAAGAATAAAGACTGTCCATGTTGAGTTTATCATAGCTCAGGACAGAGGAGATGGTGGTCTGATTCTGCCATTTTGCAGAACAAACACAAGTTTCCATACACAGGGTTATGTCTTCCTTGAACCTAAAACCGTATGTGCATGTTAACAAAGTTTTTGTCCCACACCATGATTTCCATGCAGAATTTCCCAGAGGGGGAGTATTGAGCTTGGTATTTTATAAACTCCACTAGCCTGAGAGAAAATTGTTTTAAAAGTCATTTTTTGTCATCATCCATTAGACACCAATTTGCTAGGCAAAATCGAATGTAGGACACTATTGTATAAATGAAATAACAAGTACATGGCAAGAGGTTAATAACTCCCATTGCCCAGTTTTGAAAAGAAGAAAAATCACGGTGTCACTTCTACTCTTGACATTTTGTTCTGTGTCACCTCTTGAAGCAAACAAAATGTCTGTGCTTTTTAAAGAGGCCTCCATTTCTTTCTTTCCAAAGTTCTCTAGAGCTGTTCCTCTAAATACTTTGGTTTTGGTGGGAACAGTGGGAAACCCAAGGAACCTGGCCATGGTGAGGAGACATTGACTCTGAGTCTTGGGCACTCCCCACCATTTGCACCCCACCAGCTTCCCTGGGGCTGGTGGTAGCAAATCATCAGAAATGTGAAGGAGTTCTCGAGTACGTAAAACCAACTGCATGTGCTGGGAAATATAAACTCACTGCAATGTTTGCTCTAAGGGTGTGCGGTATAAATGCTTACAAAATTTTAGTGAATTTAAAAGGAAAAACCAAGAGTACTTCAGCTCTACAGACAATACCACTCAAATCCAACCCCTCTGCTTTCTTTCCTCTTCTTTCCTTTTCTTTTTCTTTCTACCCTCTCCAGCAGATCTATTCTCCCTCTGTCACTCTTTCTCTATCGATCCATGCCCTTCTCTTCTCCCACTGCCTGTTTCCTCCTGTGGCGTGGAATATTCGGAGATATTGGGAAAGAATCACCATTCTCCCTAGATTATGAAAAAGAAGCAGTGGCTTTCAGACATTGTTCAGAATGCAATTCATAGTAATAAATACTTCTTAGATCCTGCTCGGTATACCACTGGGTAATAACAAATCTTGCTCTTACTACATGTGATGAAATCTGACATTTTAGATTCTTTATTCTTTTGGGGGGGTCCATTCTATTCTCTTTTTTAAAAATGCTGTTTCCAGTGCAATACATTAATTTCTTGACTCAAGAATGGGATGCAACCTCCAGCTTGGAAACACTGGCCTAGAGCAGGGTGCCTCAGACTTAAATGTGCATGCAAACCGCGTGGGGGCCTGATCAGTGGCAAATTCCAATTCTGTAGGTCTGGGGTTGGGGTGTGGCTCTGTATTTCTAATGAGCTCCCGGAAGACACTGATGCTGCTTGCTTACAGACCACACGTTGAGTGTGTTTCTTCAGCACAGGAACGGTTCAGCACCATGGACAGGAGACCATCCCCCAACCAACCAACAAACTTGGAGTCACCCTAAGTGTTTGGTCTCTCAGCAAAGCATGTGACACCTTTGATGAGAAAGCAGAGGAACTTCCCAGAGGCTTCTTGACCATGGAGAGCATCCTCTCTTTCTCTTTCTTTGGCGAAGCCATTGGAGCAGTGGCCCAGTCAAGGACTGGTACACAGTACAGGACTGGGGTCCCTGACAAGCTCTGCTCATGGGAAATAGCCCAGCTCTTCTCGCTTTCCTCCTGATTGCTCTGGTTTGTTCCAGATCCTGCCTGGTGACTCACTGCAGCTCTGCCTTTATTTGGGATCTTGCAGAAAAGGCTCAGAATGTCCTTCTCTCAGATCCCCCTTTTGGTGAACTACTCTCACACTATTACTCAGCTTAAATAATGAGGCATAATCTTTGCCTTTGCACATGTTTCTGTTACTCTTTGTACATAATTCTCTTGGAGCCTTAAGCATATAGTATTCAAAGCATACATGCCTTCATATCTTCCCCTAGTCTTTCTTGGCCCTGGTCCCATTAGAATCACCTGGGAAGTTTCTGCAAAATACTGATGCCCAGGCTTGACCCCAGAACAATTGAATCAGAATCTCTGGGTAGGGGACCCGGGCAGCAGTATTTCTTAAAGTTCCCTGGGTGACCACAGTATGTAGTCAGGGCTGAGAATCACTGCATTAGTCTGTGAGCTTCATGAGGATACAGATCGTGTCTTATTCACCTTTTCTTCCTCTCCCCTTTCCTCTTCCTCCTCCTCCTCTGTTCTGGTACCCAGCACAATGTCCTGGACTTCTACTAGGTATCTAATGAATAAGTAATTAATAAGTAATGCAATTAGCTAAAATTTTTTTAGCACCAGGAACTAAAGACTAACATTTTCCTGGCATTACCACACTGGTACTCACAACAGACCTATGAGGTAGATCTTCTTTATCCCAGTTTGCAGAGGAAGGAACTGTGGCTTGGAAAGGTTAAATCACTTAGCCAAGGTCACAGCAAGTGGTAGAGCCAGAGTCTGAGCTTGCTCCAGGGCTGTGCTAGGCGGCTTGGAAATGACACCACCAGGTCTCCCAAGCTCAGGCTCCATCGCCTTTTGTCAGGGGAGACCTAAAACCACAGATAAACTTCACTCATTTCTCACCACCATCAATTTGTCTAGAGTTTTAGAAAAAATACAGAATTCTTATTAATGTTATTATACTCTTATTTTCTTCAAAATAGTAGTATCCCTTATTAAGTGCCTTCTGTTTGTCAGGCACTGTGCAGTGGTTTCTGTCCATTCCTTTCATTATCCCCTCGAGCTTCATGGTGATTCTACAAGGCAGGCATTACTATTCCTACTTTGCAGATGGGAACATTGAGACTAGAAAGGTTACGTGGCTCTTGCAAGGTCACCCAGTTTGAAAGGGGCGAGTCAGACTTGACCCCAGCTTTCCTGACTGTGAAGCCAGTCCCCTTAACTGCACTGCCCATTCTGTATTTGCAAAACACTCTTCGTGTGATTATCTCATTAGATTCTCAGAACTCAACAGGGTGATGGATGACACGGTTGGAAGAAAGACTCGGGCAGCAGAGGGGAGGATGGATGATTGCAGGGACTGGCCACCTGGGAGGAGAGAACATAAGTGGGGTCTCCACAGACCAGAAGGGCTTCCCATGGAAAGTGGAGGTGGCTCAGCCTTTACTTGCCTCCCCAGAGCTCCCAGCAGCCTTGGTGTCCCTCCCAAGACAGTGGGGGAGGTGGGTCCAAGACAGGGCCATCACTCTGCTTGCTTGCAGAGGGAAACAGAGGAGCCCCTGTGGTTGCCACTGGAGCTCCACAATGATAGATGGAGGGCCATTTGTCGAGCGGGAAGCCATCATTCATGGAGGACAATGGCCCACTGGGACCCAACACATTTAGAGAAGAGCATGAAGCAGACAGAAGCAGGATTATGTGAAACAGAGCCAAAGGAAATTTGTTAGGAGTCTGATTTCCAGAGCCTGGAAATCAGCAGGGATGAAGCTCTTTCTGTGCAAGCGTTATTAGCAAATGTATTTTGAGCGGAGGCAAGTTCGCTAGCTTCCTGGTGTCCGTTACCAGCAGACACTGGAAATGATTGTGTAGGATTTAGCAGAGGATTATCCTTTCGGGAGGCATTAGGTGGGATAGATTTTGGTAGCAAGGGAAGGTCTGGTGCATGTAGTTGACTGGGCTGTGTGGTGCAGAGCTGACGCGAGGAGACCCAGACTCATAGCTTCAGAACCTTCAACTGGCGTGTTCTTTGTGTGTCTGGAGCCCTGGCCCCTTTGCACAGGGGTCTAGGAACAAATCAGTCCAAGGATTAATTTAACTTGGCTTTGGAATCATATTCTAAAACCCTAGAAACCGCCCCATTTTGCAATAATGGAAAAAGGTAACATTGCAGGTATGAATAGGGGCATATGGTTATAAAAATAACTGAAGTGAGAAAAGTATTATGTGGGCTCTACTTCCTTGCCTTCTAGTTTTGGGTCAGGGAGCCCGCCAGCCACGCAAATGGGTTATTTCCGACAGTGGCTAGGGAGGGGTTCTTCTGGAAGACAAATTGTGTGAAAACCTTAATGAATACCGAAATAGGTGGCAGCCAGTCCTGAGAGTAACCGAGCACACAGTCACGCAGTCTGGGCTCCCTGCTTGCCCTGGCAGAGAAGGCTGCGTGGCGTGGGGGTTGGTGCCTCTCATGAAGAGAAGGCGGAAAGCCCACTTCGAGATGTGCCGTGGCCAGTTTGGCCGGCTTGGCCGGGATCGCGTCCATTCTGCCAGGTGCTCATCCCATCTTGTGTCTCACCATGCCTGGTGTCAGGCTTCCAGTGAAGGGGCGTTGTGAGCACTTGCTGATCAAGCCCTTGCTGACAGCCTGCTTCTTTGCTGGGCACCGGGTATATAAAGATGAATGAATTCAGAGGTGGTGATGCTCAGTAGTTAAGATCATGGTTGCTGGAGGCCCATGGCCTGCCTGCATTCAAGCAGAAGCTCTGCCACTTGCTTGACCTTGGGCATATTACCTGACTCTCTGTGACTCAGTTTCTTCATCTGAAAAATGGGAGTCCTTGCAGGACGTACCTTCCGGGGAGGCTGTGAGCATGAAGTAAGCTAGTATATGTAAAGCCTTAAATAAGCTAATATATGTAAAACATTTACAATAATGCCTAACACATAGCCAGTGTTATATCCATGTTTCCTGCTGCTGCTGTTATTAGGATTATTCAGAATGTATTTACTGAAATCGTACATTACGTCCAGCCCTGTGCTGGGTGCCAGGGAGGGGGCAGTGAACAGGACATGGCCCCCATGGACTCCCAGTCACATAAATCACATTGGCAGGAAGTGATCTGAATCTGAGAAGGATTCAGGTGGAGTGCTGTCAGAAGTCATAGTCGGGAGGTATCAAGACAAACTTGATGGACCAAGGAAAGCTTCCTGGAGGAGGGAGCACTCATTGTGGGCTTAGAAGAATGGGAGGGATTTCTAACGTGAGGACAGCAGGGCAAGGGTGTGTATCCACCCTGCCTTGGAGGAGCTCTTCTTCTGAGAGTATGTGGAGACCTAGAAAGGTTCAGAAACTTACTGTGGGCCCTGCCTCAGGTGAAACAGCCCCCGAGAAGGAAAGAATACATATAATGGCTGCTACTCCGAGCATCATGGGATTCTGAAGAGGGGGAGGCAGCAGAAGCTTGAGTTGCAGAAAACGCTTCTCACAGGTGGGTTGGGGAGCACGTACTGGAGGGGTTTGGATTGTTCCAGAAGGGGAACAGCCTGAGAAGAGGGGCAGAGGCAGGAATGGGCAGAACATGGAGAAGGACAAGCCGACTTGAGCAGAGGGCACGGAGCGCTCACTGGGAGGGAAGGCGGGCCGGTTTGATTACAGAGAATCTGGAAGGGTGGGTTCCATTCTTTGGCTTTCATCTTCAAGCCGGGGGGGTGGCAGGTGAATTTGATTTCACTCTGAAGGTTTTTATGGGCTCATAAAAAACAACGTATCGTGGCCTTGTAAAATATTAGCTCAATTGATAAAGTAGGATTAAAAGGTCCAATGGAGGTAAGGCCGAGGAGATAAATAGTATGCGCACTATATTTGTTCCCCTCCATGCCTCCGCTGCCTCCAGCACTCGACACTCAGCACCCAGCACGCAGCAGCCCTGAAATGAAAATGGTGGGAACCAGGGTGGGGAGGGTGCAGCATGCCCTGAACTTAATTGTCATCCCAGAAGACCTGTGAGGTCTAGGCATGGAAAGTGAGTCACAGAAGTTAGGTGGGTGTGAGACATCAGGTTCTTACTCCAAGCATCTACCGAAAACCTTTATGACTCAAGGGAATTCAGTGTTGGATGCAGGATCTTTTCTAATTAGAAGCTAGAAATGCCCAGTGCATGCCCTCAGCAGTTAGAATGGTTTCTGTTATGTTAGCCATGACATTCACAAACTCCTGTTCATGTCCCATCTTACTGCTATTTGAGCTAGTACTAGTAGGTTGAGGTATGTATTAACCTGAGGACGTCTGTCTCCAAGCAGGCACTCTCTAAACCAAAGTTTTCTGGGGGTAACACATAAATGTAAATAATGTTTTAAAAATAAAATCTGAAGAAAACTGAAAAGAACCCTTTCTCTCCTACCCACGCCATGGCTATAGTGACTGGGGGTTGGTGGCGGGGGGGGAGCTTTGGGCTTCTCTTCTTCCTTTTCCATTTTAATGCTTTTCACAGGGACCATCAGAGGGACCCCACAGTGACCCCCTCCTCTCAAGCCCCCAGACCTGTAGCTGGGGCAGGGCTAGGGGTGCCAGTGGGGAAATCACTTATTTAAAGCTCCACCCCCTGCTCCTCTGCCTTGTTCTAAAATGGTTTAGAACCAGCAGGATGGAAGAAGTTCATTGCTAATTACAATGGTGACTGTGATAGAATGGGGAAAACTCTGGAGATGTGTGGATAGGCTTTGGTCCTGCGTTCTTGTCTTTCCGCCATGGATGGACCCCACTTTCCTCATTCCACACCTGTAAAATAGATGTACCACCTCCTTCTAAAGCTCCTGGGAATGAAACAAGGCCGTCTGTGAGAGTGTCCAGTATGGAGCCTGGTACATAGTGGATTCTCGATGGCTATTTAGTTTGCCTCCCCCTTTTGTTCCCAAGAGGGCTTACCAAAGTAACAGTGTTCTTTCCTCACCCTTGTTTTGGCTGGTCTTTGATGAAATAGACCAAAGTCTCTGTTTTATGTCGGACCCAGGACCATTTAGCACGTTGACTTGTGGTCAAGATGGTGTTTGGTGAGCTCTCCCATAGTCGTGTTCATGTGCAGTCTCCTTGTGGCTCTGTAAGAGTACACTCTGCGTTGTTCACAGCTTCATTCAGCTGGGGTGTGCAGAGCACTCCTGTGTGCCAGGCCCCGTGTGGGGCTCTGACTAGGCAGAGCTGGGTAAGGCAGGGCCGTGCCGTCTGCAGCTCCCAGCTGGCTCATGGGGCAGACACCTACACCAGCAGCGATAGTCCTCTGCACCATGTGCTGTGGCTGACGGAGGCACAGAGGAAGGAGTCAGGGCAGGTCGCCAAAGGCAAGGCCGGAGTCCTCCTTGAAGATCACGGAGTTGGAGATGGCTGGGTGAAGGAGGGGCGGCATGGACAGCAGCACTGGGAGGGAGAGAACACGAAGCATTCAAGCCACAGTGAATGGCTCTGTTAGGGTTTTCAGATGAGGAAACCGATGCTGATAGAAATCAGAAGTACATACATGATGAATGTGACCCTTGGCAAGTCTTTTCCCTTTTCTGGGCCGATTTCCGCCATCCTCCAAAGAAGGTCCCTTTCATGACTCTCCAAACCTGTGACTCACAGCCTGCAAATTTGCGGGAAGCAGGCTTGAATCTCTGTCTATTTATCTTATCTTCCTATTTATATTTGGAAGCCCGTTTCTTCTTCTGTTAGAATTGCCTGCATTACCCGCCCGGGAAGCATCTCTGTTTACCTTGATGTGCTGTGAGCATGATCCAGGGTTATTAATAAAACAAGGCAGCCTCACAGCAGTGAGGTATGGGGAGCACAATTTTAGGACCAGCTGTCTCTGTCTGGGGGACTTCGGCTGCCCTAGCAAGAATGCCCACCCTGCACAGCCACCGTCTAACCTCCAGGGCTGGGACGGGGTGAGGACCCTCTTGGCCTTTAGGGGAGACACTGACCCCCTTCCCCAGGCCATGGAACTCCCCTACCTACACACCCCAGAGGTTGCAAACTGACAGCCTATAGACATGTTTTTGGGCTCACATCCCCTTTTAATTTTCAAAACATTTAAGGGGTGCCTGGGTGGCTCAGTTGGTTAAGCATCAGACTCTTGATTTTGGCTCAGGTCATGATCTCAGGGTTGTGAGATGGGGCCGTGGGGAGTCTGCTTGACATTCTCTCTCCCTCTCTCTCTGCTCCCCCCCCCTGCTCATGTGTATGTGTGCACACACATGCTCTCTCTAAAATAAATAAATAAATCTTTAAAGAATAAAAAAGACTTTAATATAAAATCCAGGACATTTTGCTAAAAATAAGGATTTCCACCATCTCTTAAAAACTCAGATTCAGCAACCATAGGACCACCTTCTTGCATGCATTGTCCACTGGTCCTGAATGGTGGCTGCCCCTTTTAGAAGGGCATGAGTTTTTGAGTTTGCCATAGTCCCCACCCCTCCTTATTACTGACCCCTATAGGCATTTGGGTTTGCCAGCCTTGATCTACCCCCTCACTGAAACCCAAAATCCATATCCTTTGGATTCTCACGAGGCAATATCTAATAATCACTCACATGTTATTCCTATATGCAAATACAGAGCCCAATCCAGGTAACAAGGCCATTTCCTGTTCATGTTCTCATCCTGTCCTCACAGCAGCCTGCTGAAGTGGGTCCGATTGTTCCCATTTCACAGATGAGGAAACCAAGGCTGAAGGAAGGGAAGTATGGTTTGGAGAATGGTACACTTGGGAGGTGGCTCTGCAGGATGGGCAGAGCATGGCTGGTGGCCTGTATTAGAGTTCAGTATTCCTCTCACTCGCTGGGTATCTGTGCAAGTCTCTGCCCCTTTGGGGGCTCCAGTTTCCTCCTCTGTAGAGTCAGGTCACTGCCCTAAATCAGAGGTTATTAATGTAAGCATGGGGATTGGAAAAAAAGTTAGCATTTTCCCCCATTGTGAATATAGGCAGTAAACCACAATAGCGTTAGACGTCTCTGGGGCTCAGTTACCAGGAGAAATCTGATATTTTTGTAATCCCATTATAGTTGTAGGAGATACCTCAAAATATCATTTATACTCATAACTACTTCAAAGTTATGAGAGTTACTAGGCCTGCCACTAGATCTGTTATAAATCTTGACTTTAAAAACAACTAAAAATATCACCGTATCACAAACGTATCATTTTAATATTTTGATAACCATTTTAATATAATTGGTTTCCATTGTAACCCAAGGGTGTTTTTTTATGCATTTGGGAACATTTTTCTGAGAAAGGGTCTAACAAGTTTCAAGAAGCTGCCAGAGGGGTCTGAGAGACAAAAAAAGCTAAGACCCTTTCCTCAGATGATCTCCGGGCCACTGGAACACCTGTGGCTCTGGGCTCCGTGAGTATCAGGCCCAGACCTGCCTGCTGCCTCTCCACCCAGTGTACTCTGTGTCTACACCCATGGCAGCTTCGGAGGCCATATCCGGGGCCCTAGGCAGCCTGGTTGACATTCCGTTACATCAGATTGTTGGAGGCCGAAGATGTCAGAGTAGCCAGTAGCCAGGAGCAGGCCGGAGGAGAGGGGATGGGGGCTCCCTGGGCGCCTGGCCCCTGGCCCTGAGGGCTTCTGCACTGGGGAGTGCTGCGGTGCTCGGATCTCTGGGCCTGCATGCGTCAAGGCGTTCATTCTCTGCACTCCTGCTTTTCTCTGCAGATCCTTTCATGAGAATCCAGATCTGGAAGCCCTGGGTGCTTCTAGTTGTTTTGTGGGGAAGGAAGCTGAGGTGCAGAGAAAGAAAAAATCCCTGGCCGAGGTCACACAGTTTGTCAGGGTCAAAGGAGGGACAAGAATGTACCTCATCTGGTGCCCATTTGCTGGAATAGCAGGACCCAGTTCTTGGCTCACCAGGGGGCTGACTTCTCTTATGAAGGTGAATCTTTAGTTTGTTTTTTCTTGCCCATTCCTGACCAGCATTTTTTTTTCCTGAGACCTTGTCTTCTCTTCTTCTTCTTCCTTCCTTTCTTCCTTTCTAGTCATTTAAAAAAAATTTTTTTAACAGTTCAGGTTCTCTCCCAAGAGTTCAGTCTGGTCCCTTAGGGAGCTGCTGTGCTGTATTTTCAGACCCCTTCCACACATCAGAAGGGAGGTAAAGTAATTGGCTAATTCCTGAAATCTCTGTGGTGGCCATTGGAATTTACATTTCATCTTTGACCCTGGAGACAGAGGAGAAAGGTCCAAGCTTATAGTCTCATCACATTGATTATTCGTTTGTCAAATATTGCTTGAGCCTCTGTGTCAGGAATCCCCTGGGTTGAGCAGTAAGGGTACATACAGCAATGGACGAGATGACAGGCTCCCTGCCCACATGGGGCCTCTTTTCAATTCAGACATTGAACAACTAGTTCAGTCATGCTGAGTAAGTATAACGAAAGAAGAGCCGCGGATAATAGGAGGAGCTGGTCAACCAGGGTTGGGCAGCAAAGGCCTTTCCAAGTATATGCCTTATAGGCTAAAACCCAGAATGTAGCTGGAAATGAGCTGGGGGGGTTCTAGAAATTGGGACAGCATGTGCAAATTCCTTGAGGCAGGAAGAAGTGTGTGTTGATGGGGGAAACAGAAGAGAATCAGGAGAGAAGCAGATGGTGAGATTAGAGGGACGGACAGGGTGCAGAGATGAGGACCTTATAAACCAGGATGAGTGTTTGAAGGCACTTGAGGACAGCGGGAAGCCACAGAAGGAAGACATGGTCAGAAGTACCTTTTAAGACCATGTTTTCTGCAAAAGAAGAATCCGAGAGGGTGACAGGGGAAGTGGGGAAATTACTAAAAGTCTTGTGATAGCAACCATGAGGAAAGGTGGTCTTTTGGACTGAGGTGTTACCTGATTGCTAAGGATGAGGGAATGGGTTTGAGAGCTACTTATGAGATGGGTAAAGTGATTCACGAGCAGGAAAGAGTCAAGCCCAGAAAGACTCTGCCTTCTTCCTGCCTCCCAAAGGTCTGTAGGGAGCAGAGACCATAATCTCATCCTGGCAGGACAGGGAGCCCCTCCTTGGCCGCAGTGATCCCCATTGAGGCTTGGTTGCATCAGCTGGCGTCTTCATTGCTCGATGCCTGAAGCTGTCGGCAAAGCTGAGCCCCTGTGGCCAGAAAGGCGGGGGAAATAACTCTCCTCCATTCGTTTAATCCGTCCCGTCACTCAGGTCTTCTGTACTGAGCGTCAACGTGGTGAACTTCACTTTTGTGCTCCCTGCCCTCCCAGAGTTCATGACTCTAAATAGTGACCCAAACAAGCCCATAACTATGAACCGCGAGAAATACAGGATCAAGAGCAGAGGTGACATTCAAAATATTTAACAATCCGAGTGCACATGTACAGGCTTGTCAGAACAGGTCTCTGCCGTCATGCCCAGCAGGGGCCTGGGGGCCTTCCACTTGCCACACATGCCTTACCTTCTGGACTGTGGGGAGAAGCTCAGGTCATGGTGGGAGGCATGGAGGGGCTTGGGGCAGGGACTGCACAGTGACTGGCATGGAGGTCTTTCATTATTTTAACCCCAGGCACAGTTGTCCTGCTCTGTACCTGCTGATCTGGACTGGGGGTCTGAGAAGGCTTCCTGGAGGAAGTGCTGTCTGAGCTGAGATCTGAAAGACAGGCCTGTGAAGCTGGGAGTGGCGATAGAAGAAACAGCCTGTGTAAATGCTCTGAAATGGGATGGACAGTAGGGTGTTTGAGAAACGAAAGGGGCAGCGTGTTTGGCGAGAGGAGGTGGGGCTGCCAGCAGGAGCCAGGCTCTCCGAGCCCAGGGCTCACATCTCCTATGAGCACGGGATATGGGGAGACCTGTTGGGGGGCTACTGCAGCAGCTCAGGTGAGAGTTGACTGTGGCTTGGACTAGGGTTGTGGAGGCAGAGGTGGTGAGAAGGGGACCAATGCAGGGGGGCGGTGTTAGAACCAGCCGGGGTCCATGATGGGTATCGGGGGTGGGCTTGTAGCTTGTGCTGCTGATGGAAAGTGGCGTCACTCACTGAGACGGGGACCAGCAGAAGAGGACACCTGAGAGATAAGGGTTGAGCAGTTGACATGTTAAGTTTGAGGGTGTCAGGTAGGTCCAAGCGCCAAAACACAAACTTCTGGTTCTTGCTCTGCTGCTCTGTGTAATTGGAGCGAATCACTTTGCATTTCTGAGCCTCCCTGTCCTCCGCTATCAAACTGGGGAGGTAAAACCTGCTTTATGGGGTTGTTGTAAAGGTTGTCACAGACACGGAGGGAAAGCACCTCACATATTGTAAGCACGTGGTGACCACGGGTGGTCACTGGTAGCAGTTGACTTTAATTAAACATAGATGCTCAGGAATCTTATGACATCCTGCTACACGGAGGTACGTCGGGGACATTTTGTCCTTCATGAGACAAAGCTTGGAGTCCAGGACACGGGTGGTGGTGGTGATGAGGAGTCTGTTTTCTTGGCTGTTGGAAGCACTTGAAGCATCTGCCTTCCTCATTTAGGGGCTGGTGTTGTGTAAAGGGAGGGTCATTGAGGTGTAGAGGGAAGGTCATTGAGCTCTGAAGCAAATAGGTGGGCTCTCTTCCTGCCTCTGCAGCCTGAGCAGGTCCTGTCATCTCTCTGAGCCTTAGTTTCTTTAGCTGTGAAATGGGGGTGGTGATAATACATACCTCCCAGGATGGTTATAAAATTCACGCTGCCCCATGTGGAGTGGTGCCTAATAAAGATTTCGGCTTTATTCTTTCTTATGTGGCCATAGTTCCCGTGGCTTAAGGAAGAACGTAGAGAGTGACATCAGGCCTCTTCCAGCCGGGCCTCAGCCCCCCTCCTGCCTTTGCCTCCTGTCACCTGCTCCTCGTCGCCTGCGCGTCAGCCACAGAAGGCATCGCCACTGCCCCCCCCCCCCCCTTCCCTCAGCCTCGGATGCCTTTTTCCCACCCTTTGTCCGTCAACCGCCTTCTTTGTCTCCACGGTCCAGGCAAATGCTGCCTCTTCCACGAAGCTTTTCTGATGCTGCCAAGGAGAATCCACAGGTCTGTCTCTCTTGTCCCCGCAGCCCTGTCACTTGGCCCTCCCTTGAACACTCAGCATTCAGCTGTGGGATACAGTGCAGGCCGGCGTCCTTAACTGTAATCCTCTTGGGCCCATGACCTTGTCTGTTGCAGTCTCATACCACCTTCAAATCTGAGCACGGGTCCACACACAAAAATAATGGAAGTGAGTGGAATTGAATGGATTTGGCTGAGAGAAGTAGCTCAGTGACCCTGCAGACATGGGGCTGTGAGATGACCCAGGGACTAGAAGGCCAGCATCCGTGGTTGTGCTGTCCCAGTGGAGACAGAAGGGAGCAGGTTGTTTTGGGATGGATGGTTTGGCCCTTGATGTCGGAAAGCAGCCTTCCCAGGGCAGCTCCAGGACAGCCAGGCCCACAGCCTCCAGGAACTGGGCCACTGCGGTCGGGCTGCTCGGGGGAGCTGGGCAAGGCATGATTATATCCCCATGAATGAAGTTAGGGGCCCTCCCCTTGGGCCTGGATCAGCCGCTGCTCTGTGGCTCTCCTTGCCCCTGCCTCATTCCTAGCCTCACCCCGCCCATCCATCCTCATGGCAGCCAGAATGCTTGATCTCAAGGACAAATCTGGCCCTGTGATTGCCCAGCTTAAAAACCATTGATGGATGAGCCCACTGCTAGAACCTGGCCCATGAGGCCTTCTAGGCTCCAGCCCTGCATCCATCCATGCTTCCAGAGGTTTCACTTCACCTCCTGCTGCTGGTGCTTCTCAGAATAGGTCCACATTTCACACACCTTGCTGTGGACCTTTTTGTCTTGCAAACATCGTACTCCAGAGTCTTGTTTGAAGCCTGCCTTGCCCAGTCCCATCCCACTAAAACTAACCCCTTCCTGGCTGGGTCCCACTGAGATTACAGACCCCCCACCACCACCTCCACCCCAGTGGTAACACTTGTACCTTTTAGTGCAGGGAGCATGTCTAACTGACCGTCTTTAGTAGTAGAAATCATAAAAGCAGTGAGTGCTGACCAAGATTGACCTGCAGGCCCCTGCTAGGTGTTTGAGAAATGCTATTCCATAGAATTCTCCCCAGGTTGGGATAAGGATCTCTGCTTTGCTGATGAGGAAGCCGAAGCTCAGAGAGGTTAGATGACTTTCTGTGTGTCACGCAACTCATGTGAGTCAGAATGGGGATTCAAGCATGGTTCAGGCCCATGCTGTCTCTGAAAATCTTTCTGGCTACCAACTCCAGTCTGGGTCTGACACACCAAATAGGCAGCCAGCGATTGCTTGTTGAACGAAAGGGTGAGCATGATGCTGCTGGGGGGAAGAGTTGATGTTTCAAGGAAAGCTGACTTGCTTGGGTTTTAAAAATTACAAAGGCCCTCTCACGTGGTTCCTGTGGGCCTGGTTGAAAAGAAGCGATGGTCTCCATCTTGGATTCTTATTGGACACTCCATATTTTTAGGTAACTCATAAAACCATTATTATCTCTCGCACAACCCCGAAAACTGCCTCATTCTGAGAGCAGCTTTGTGTAGTGTGTCCCCAGCTGGGGGCACCTGCAGAGGAGACAGCTGTGGGGAGGCCGCCCGGACGAGGACACAGCTGGTCTTGGGAAGCACTTACCACATCGGGATGTCACTCTTGGGCCTGCCAAGCCGTGGTAGGTTGTTAGGTCGTTAGGGCTGGGGCCTTGTGGCTAGAGTACAATTTTCTCGTCCTAAATTGCTTCATACCTGAAATGCGTCATTTTTGCAATCTCACACATGCACAAAATGAAATCTAACTGAGAGAATGACAAAGGAGAAAATCTCTGGCTCTGAAATACCCAGAAGAAAGCTAAAGTGAACATGTTTTCGGGACCTAATCAGCAGCAGAAGTCCAGGAGAAAAAAAAAATCTGAGCACCAACAATGACGAAGTTGGAAACCGCACGGCCCTCAGGGGAGAGCGCCTCCCCCCTCAGACAGCTAGTGGCAATATGGCCAGCTTTGCTGGGCTCAACAGAGTTTTTTGAAATCAGCTCCCCTGCCTGAAGGAGCGAAACGCAGAGCTCAAGCAGCATCTCTGAGTCTCGGAGTTACTGGAACCTCATGAGCAGGGATAGCAAGGGCTGCCAGAAAGGAGGCATTACCCTGTGCCGTCACCAGCCCTGCTTTGTGGGTTAGTGGTGCCCTTCCCTTGCAGGTCCTGACCCACTCAGACCTCGAGTCTATCTGGATACAGTGGGAAACCCAGCAGGACTTCAGTCCTTCTAGTGGGTGGAGCCTGGATGCTCAGTACCCCTTTTTCCAACCACAGAGTACCTTGGAAAATGTGCCTCAAAGGAAAACTCCAGTAAATAGCCAGAGGAGCTCACTTAGTGTGGGGGTTTAGGGCTTCCTGGAGGAGATAGTGTTTAAGCTGAGAGGCCTGAAGGATAAATTTGGGTTAGCCAGCAAAGAGGAGAGCAAACAACTTTCCAGGCAGATGGAACAGCACATCCAGGGCCTTGAATTGGGAAGAAGAATGACCCACTTGAGGATCTGCAAGGAAGCCAGTGTGACTAAGTACAGAGACTGGAGGGGAGATGGATGTATCGACAGAGACCCAAGCAGCGCAGAAACTGGGTCCCGGAAGCACCCTTTTCAGGCACAGGTGCACATTCTGGACTTTGGATTTGATCTTTAACGGGCTAGGAAGCTGTCAAAGAGCTTTAGGCAGTGGAGACTATCTGATTTGCATTAAAAAAAAATCCCTCTAGTTTCTGGATGGTGAGAGAATTGGAGGAGAGGATATGGGTAGCAGTTAGGAGGCTAGTTAGGAGGTGATGGTGGATTGGTGAGGGTCATGGTGCTGGAGAGGGAGAAACATGAACAGGAGCAGAATTAAAGTCTACTTAGGAAATAGGACAGATGGGACTTGGTGACTGGTGGGGAGAACGCGCAGGGAGGTATCAGGACAGGCCTCCAGATTTCTGGTGGGGCCACAGTACCTGGTAGCGCCATTTACCGTGATGGAACTCACTGGAAGAAAGCTAAAAATAAGAATCAAGGCAAGAGACCAATGGCAAACTCTATGTACCAAACAGGAAAGAGGCTAACACCCAACCAAGCAATGGGCAAAGGACTGTGAATGTGCATTTCCTAAAAGAAGAATTACAAATGGCCAAGAAGCATAGAAACAGATGTTCAACTGATATCCAAAAATGCAGACTAAAATAACTAGGCTCCATTTAACTATCACATTGACAAAGATAAAAAAGCACATTAATGCCTAAAACTGATGACATCATGAAGAATTGGCATGCCTCTGTGCTGCTGGTGGAAATTAAAAGTGACACAGTCTTTTGTGGGGGGCAGTTACAAATTTCTTAAAAATGTCAAGCTATCAGATCATGATCTCAGGGTCCTGGGATCAAGCCCCACGTTGGGCTCCGCGTGGAATCTCTTTGGGATTCTCTCTCTCCCTCTGCCCCTCATGCCCACTCCCATGCTTGCTCTCTCTCTCAAAATAAATAAATAAAATCTTTTTAAAAAAATGTCAAGCAATAAAGGGGGGCCTGGCTGGCTCAATCAGTGGAGCATGTGACTCTTGATCTCAGGGTCATGATTCGAGCCCCATGCTGGGTGTAGAGATTACTTAAAATATTTTTTAAAAAATGTTAAGCAGTGGGGCACCTGGGTGGCTCACCTGGTTAAGCGTCTGGCTCTTGACTTCAGCCCAGATCATGATTTCGGGGTCCTGAGATCGGGCCCCACGTGGGGCTCTGCAGTTATCGTGGAGTCTGCTTGGGATTCTTTCCCTCTTCCTCTGCCTCTCCTTTCTCCTCTGACCTTCCACCTGCTCATTGTCTCTCTCTCTCTCTCTAAAATAAATAAATAAAATCTTTTAAAAAAATGTTAAGCAATATAGTCTAAGTATACAATCAAGCAACCACAAAAAGATACATGTACAAAAATATTAGAGTATTTTCACTAGTGAAAAAATGAAAACACCTATATGTACATTAATAGGATTAATTGTGCATTTATGTAACCCTTTAAAAAAGATAAAAATTAGTGTGTATAATAGGATCCCATTTTATAAAGTGTCTGAATGTGTATGTATGTGAATGTGCATGGGGGTATGTATACAACAAGGTTTGGGAGGAAGCCTGTCTAAAATCATATTGCTAGTGGTAGGTGAGTTTTTATTATATTTAATCAGTTTGGGTAAACAGAAAAAAATAATCCTTTAGAAGAAGAGAAAAGAGTAACTGCAGTGTAACAGAGACTTTAATTAAAGTCGCTGGAAGGGAAGCCAAGCGAGGGTGGCTCATCCTGACTCCAGCTAGTGGGAGACTTCATGGAAGAGGTGTCAGCCCAAGAATGAAAAATCATTGCTTTCCTGTGTCTGCACAACTTTGTAGCTTGTATTCATGAGAAATGGGGAACTCTCCAGAAAGTCTGAGCCCATTCTGCAGGCCTTTGAGTCTGTTTACTCTCTGGTCATAAAAAATTCATGCCAATTAATTTTCAACCAGATGACAGGAAACAGAAGCCTAGAACTCTAGAAAGATACCCAACACCAGGTTCGATCAGTGCCCAGGACAGTCACTCCACCACTTTCTCCCACTTCCCATGACTCGCTTGGGGTCTTCTGCTCATTTGCAGTCGCAATGGCATTCCTGGATATTATGTTATCAGCCCTTTCTGTTTCCTTGGTTACTATCTTGGATCTTTGAATAAAGAATCACTTTCCCTTCACATTTTCTAAACTTGGTTTTAGAAATTCTGCAGCTTCTTATCCAAGTGCCCTTTTGGGAACTTAAATATGCATTGATACAATCTAGTCACTTTATGGAAAAGCTGGCGACCTAACAAAACAGGATGACCCCGCCTTGACTTGGAAACAGAACTTAATTGGAGGCCTGATGCCACAGAGTTGTAAATTGGGGGTCTGCAGAGGGGCAGAGAGGAAACTGAAAATGCAGAGCCCAGGGTCGGAAGTGAGCAAATGGGGGCCCCCAAGTCCCCGTTCCTTCGGTTCTGGGCTATGTGACCTCAGGCAACTTTCTTGACATTCAGTAAGCATTAGATGCTTTTGACATTTCAGCTTTGAAATAGGACAGACTTATGTTCCAAGGTCTGGCTGCAGCATGACGAGAGACCCCTAAACCAGCCTTCCCAAGACAAAGTAGGGGCATCACTGGGAAGTGCAGAGATGAGCATTCTAAACTTCAAAAGTTATTTATTTTAATGAGTATTAGAAAAAAAACCATAAAAACAACACTTCAAACCTATGACTTCATAGAGATTTGTATATAGAATGGTCATGACTAAAAATTCCTTTAAGCTGTTAGCAACAATTTTGCTATTAGAGAATCCATCTGAGTTGAAAGATTGCCTTTCAGTGGGCCTTAGAGAGAAGGGGGGTGGGGAAGTAAAGTGCAGCAGAAACTTTTTAAGAAAAAATCCATTAAAATAAAGTTAAGCAAAAAATGTGAATCAACTTGGAAAAATTAGTAAACGATAGTAGAGGTGAGACATCACTACGGCAAAAATTGGGCAAGTGGTGCCAACATGATTTCAGTGGGTCTTGGATGGACCTCGGAACCTCCCTGAGTTGCAGTTTTCTTGTCTGGAAGATCTCCCAGGGTGGCTAAGAGGCTCAGGAGATAATATCCATAGATATTACCAGCTCAACAGTATGGACTCATTGTCACATAGTAGGGATTCAAATATATGTTTCCTTCACTTTTCCTTAGCTTTGTGTTTTTAAGGTAAAAGTGATCTCTGGGATGGGCCAGTCTAGTTTCCTTATTTTGCAGATGAGGTAACTGAACCCAGACTGGGGAAAGACCAGCCCAGGGTCCCTCCTGTCACTGGCTCTTCCCTCCCCTGGGCTCTGCTGTGCACGGTGCCTGCCAGAGACCTGACCAGGGCCCAGGAGTCTTGGGGAAGCCAACAAAGCTGATGTCGGAATAAAAAAGAGTTAATAATGTGAACAACAGTCGAGGTATAATACTGGGGGTTCCGGGGTGGGGGGAGCATGGTGATCTGCGTGTGACTTTTCAGTATAGTATGCCTTTGTGGTCCCTGCTTTGCAAAATGGTGAACTCTGTGCATTAGAAGAGAAAAACTGGAAAAATACCCTAAAATATTGAGCGTGAGTATGTTGAGGTGGTGACATTTTTGTTTGCTTTATTTCTCCTGGTATTTCAGTGGTCTTTTACATTTTTACATTTATGAAAAAGAAAAATAAGTGCCAAAATGATGGAAAGGCTGAATTTTCTATACTGGGGGTTGAACACCATCGGCACCCTACATGTCACATAACTGTTAATTATTATACTTCATTTTTGAAATAATGCCCTTCCAGCCCCTGACCATTAGCAATTTCCCCAGTTATGTGGGATCATAAGCAGTTGGGAACTGATACAAGGTATTAAACCTCTGATGCATTTTAGTCCAGTGGTCTCAAGGGATTAATTGCAAATCATCGTCTTGTTTTGCAGATGGAAAAACTGAGACTCAGAGAGGGCTAGTGATCTCCCGGACACTTGGTCAGTAGGTAAGTGATAATGCTGAAAGTGAGCTGGAAACAAGATATGCTGCTAGTTTCCGCAACCAAAATCTCTGCAGGCTCATTGTCCCAACCTCGTGACTTTTCTGATGTGTGCAATTCAAGACAGGAAATAAGATGAGTTGGTTTGAGGCATTTGGATATGATTTGCCCTATAGTTTCTGTTTGTTTTCACTGTTGAGTTGGAATGTTTAACAAGCGAGTTTGTGAAGGCTTCCTGGGCGTTGCCTGCCTGTAGTGGATCTTTCCCGGGGAATGGTAGGGCTCATTAAAACCTGGCCCACACTGTGGCTAGTTTGACATCACTGACCCTTCCAGATACCCAACAGTTTGGTGCATCTGGAACAGAGCCTGGGACGAGGGGGGTGAGGGGAGCTGGGTTTCAGTCCCACCATCAACTGTTTTGTGACCTTGCACAAGCCACTTAACTCACAGGCTTACTGGTTCTTTCAAACCATTTTTTCCCCAGAATATTTGGTGTCAGTCCTCTGTGCCAGGCACTGAGGATAACAAGATACATACAACACAGGCTTTGCCCTGGAGGCACTCACAGCCCGATTTATGAGTGCCTCCATTTCCTCATTACTGTCTCATCATGAAAATCTCTAACATCTGCTTTGGAGTTTACAGTCTGTAGGGCATTTTGTGATCTTCCCCCAAACTCCGTAAGATGGAAAGAAGCTGTTATTGCCATTTTGCCAAGAAGAACACCATGGCTCGGGGACTTGGCAAGGCCATACAGTGAGGAAGGGTTAGAGCTGACCTTGAAACCAAATTTCCCAACTCCAAAGCATTTGTTTCTGGTAACAGCAAACTATTCTACCTGATGACTTTAGCCTTCGAACCCTACCCCTTAGCAGTGAGTAAAACACTGGGGAGATCAACACCGGGAGGGAGTCCATGCTGGTGGAAGGATACTTTTTGGCTAAGGGGTACTTTCTTGTATCTAGCTAATGATTCCAGAAAGCAATGCCTTCTCTGACTGAGAATGAAGGCAGCCTTGAGCTCTGGGTAAGTTGATAGCCAGAAAAAAATATGCCCCCCGGCGGAGGCCCAGGCCACCTCCAGGTGGCTGGTACTCAGCATATCAGAGGGAACCCGCCCGAGCCAGAGGGGCACAGACCCCTTCTCCCACAGTGACCCTACGGAATGCTGTTGCTTTCCACCAAAGCTTGATGATCCTGGTGGCGCCAGCTTTTGCAGAGTTGCCTGGTCTCAGGCAAAACGTGGAGAATGATATGGATTAGAGGTTGTGCTCTTTGTTTGTGGGGATGACAACTTGAGCAAGAAGCTCTTGGGCTCCCTCAAAGTCTGCAATTTCAAAGGGTACATGGATAACCTCCGGGACCGGGACGGGTTTTCCGGCTTTATAGTATGTGTGTGTGTCGTGAATTGTAGCTATGCTTGATGAAGATGTACTGACGTGTGTGTGATACACAGGACGTGCAGGATTTATGGAGAATGCAGGTGTGCAAGCATGGGGTGTGGAATCTGTAAGGAGTGTGTGTGTGTGCGTGTGTGTGTGCACTTTATCTCTAGGAAGCAATTTATATGAAAAAAAGAAACATGGGTGTAATTTTTCAACAGGACCAAGAAACGGGCTTTTAATAAGTATCATTAAACTCTTATATTACAAGGCAGAGGCCTGCCTTGCTTTCATCCCGGCTTGGATCACACAGCTCTCCCTTGCCCTGTTCTTTAGTGTCAGATAAAAACTCCGCCTATTTGTAGTGGTCTCTCCAAAGCCGGTTCTCCCCCTCCCTCCTCTCCCCCCCCCCCCCCCCCCCCTGCTGCTTGTCTGATCTCTCCGCTCGGACCCCGACACAGCCGGGGCTGGTGTCAGGATTGACAGATGATACCTGCGGGTGTCCCTGGAATCTGAGCATCCTGCATCTCACGTTGTTCCAGCAGGAGACTTTAGGGTCTTTGTTTATGAGCTGCTCTAAGCCGAGAGAGAGATCGGGGCTCCTTCCTTTCCCGGAGGGTCACTTACAGCCAGTGACACCCGGCAGGACTGTGTGTGCGCAAACCCTTTCCTTTAGGGATTGGGTTTCCCCTTGTCTGACATGGGAGGAGGAGAAGCTCTGTTGAAAGGTAGGTTTCACTGTGCACTGAAAGCCTTCTGCCAGGTCTCCTAAGGAAGCTGGTTCCCAGAGTGATTATCTTTCCTGAGCTAGGAGTGAAGTGCTCTGTGATAGGAAGCTTGGCAGGCTTAGCAACAGGCTTATCAAACCGTGCTGTAAGAATGGTCATTCGTGTAAACAGGTCTGAGTTGGTGCAATTTGGTTCTTTGTGCCCTGGATCAGTTCTGGGGCTGGTGTGTTCTGATTTGCATGGCTCCTTTTCAGAAGTGTAGTATATTCTGTAAGGTGCAGAGTTCTGCCTGCATCGTCCTTGCTCACCCCCACGGTACGCAGCATGGGGGTACCCGGTGTGGGGTTGAGTGTGCAGCCGGGGGATAGCCAGTGTTTGTGATCTGTAGAGAAGCCCCTGGCTGTGGGAGCAGAGTGCCCCAGGCCAGGATACTCATGCCTTCTATAATATAACAGGCCTACATTTGACTCCTAGCTTGGCCTCTTACTACACCAACACACTCAATTTCTCTTGGTCCTGGAGGACCTGCCCTACTTGGAATATTCTGCCTAGTTCTTGCTGGCAACTCCATTGGAGTGGCCAGCCTCTGGTCCCTATGGCTCCAGCCATTGGCTCAGAACTGGCTCCACACCAGACGGGCCACTGAACATCACAGTGCTGCCACACATCCTGGGTGGGTGTCCTGCCTTGACCTTTATACCTACCCAGACGGACCCTCCAGGACTGGGACAATAGCCCACGTTAGCTCTTCCAACACCATTATGCAAGGCACTATGGTAACATCTTAGATATACTTTCTGTTTTCTAATTTTTACCTCCATTTTTCCAGATAAGCTATTTCAAAGAAGTTAACATGCCGGAGAGTACTCAGGTATTCAGTGATAATGCTGGGATTTGAGCCCAGGTGTTTGGACCAAAAAGTTTATGCTCTTGTCATATATAAAGTGTATAACACACGATGACTAGCAAAAATGGTTGTCACCTTTTAGTGATGGTGCTTTTGAAAGTAATTATTAGTAAAGCATTTATCATGGTACATCCTAGTTGTTGGTTGTGGTCTTCTCGCACTAAATGGTGAGGTTCTTGAGGGCAGACACTAGAACGTTAGCCCCTAGCAGGATACATGGTCTGTAGCAACTAATCTATAAATATTGGAAGGACTAGCTATATTAATAATGACCAACTTTCCTGATTGCTGACCTTGTTCTTGACAAAGTGCTAAGTGCTTTGTATAAATTATTTTACTTCTTAAAATAACCCTATAAGATGGATACTAATATTATAACCATTTTCCACTGTAGAAAACAGAGGCGTGAAACGTTTGGATAACTTTCATAGGTTATCCAGCTGTTAGGTGGCAAAGCTGGAGGTGGGAGCCCAGCTTACCGACCCGAGAACATGGTGCTAAGCTGCCATGTTTTGCTTCGCCAGGATGTTCTGGCCTTCCCTAGATGTCCCAGTGGACCACAAAGCCACAGCCCATGCCCATGACTCCTTCGGTAAATTCCTGAAGCTGTCACTCAAATCCTGGGGACAAAGCTAGTGAAGGCCAGGAGGCCACAGTCAGGTATCAAAGACAGTAGGAAGAGCCACTAATAACTAACGGGAAAGAGGACTGGATTAATACGACACAAGTGGGGCGAAGTCAACATCAGGCACAGCCTTTTGAGGTCCATGAAGAGCAGGGGTGAAGTGTTTCAGTGGCACTTTCCAGGGCAATTTCTTAGGCTTGGCAAGTGTGCCCACAGACTCATTGGCGGGTGAGGCTGGGTGAGGGGAAAGGTCTTCGTGCACTGCTCTCAAGGGAGGGCCTTCCCTTCTAGTACCTTCCCACAAGACCTCACAGGCCAATGATTTATTTCATCATGTGGAGCCTCATCTTATGCAAGTCGAAGAAATGGTACTCCTCCTTCATTGCCACAAGATAATTGACCCCTTGTGACTTTGTCCAAAGGGTAACAGGAGCATGTGTTTTTAAGTGAAAGGTTAGCAAGCACTAGGGAGGCAGCTTTGAGCCGGGGAAGAGGGGGGCTTGGAATGGCTCTGGGGGCAGTCAACAGTCCGGCTGTTGACTCTTGACCAGGCTGGGGCTCCCTCCGCATGCCTCCAGGCTACATTTGGTGTCCCTGGGACCCCGGTGAGGTGCGCTGGTGCCCTCATCTAAATGCTAGAACAAAAAAATAAATAAATAAAAATAAATAAATGCTAGAACAAGAACAACTGTTTCGGGAGACACAAGTGAACACTCGGTGACCAAGAGAAAAGTAAGCAGAATGACATGATGACATATCAGTGAGAGCCTTCGTGGGCAAGTCTTCGGGTGGGCTTGGAGCTTTGCCCTTCTGGAGGCTGGACCTGTGCATCCCAAGGGCAGTGGTGCTGCTGAGCCTGGGAGCTGGACCCTGAGGCCCTTAACTCTTTTCCTCCATAGCCAAGAGGCCCTTCCTCTTTCCTTGGAAACCATCACCTACAGAGCCCTGGGGGCCTCGTGGACTTCTCCCTGGGACTTGCTTTGGAGATAGGTGGACAATTCTCTGTTGGCACCTGGGCCGCCACCCGTTGATCCTCTTCTTGTTCCCACGTTGGGCTTCTCTGTTGCCGAGCCTGACGTTCACCTGGGATGTACTCCCCTAGCCAGACTGTTGGTTTACAGCCCATATCTGTTCTCCCTGGCCGTCATGCCTGTTCTGATCGGTTGCTGTCTGTGTCATATCAGTTCTTAAATATTTTGAATTTAAGAACTCCTGCTCGCAAGCCTTCCTTTGTGGAGAGCCAAAATGCCCCATACCAGCTGCATCCTGACTCCGGCACACGGGGCCCGCGCCAGCGTCTCAACCATGGCTGCACAGAGCTGAAATGGTTTTCGCCTGCGAGAAGGGCTTGTGGTGCTTCCTCATCCCTCCCAGGGCCTCAGAGTCACCCACATGTCTCCGGTCACACAGCCATGTGGGGCTCGGCAACATGTCTGTCCCTGCCACTGCAGCCAAAGCGAAGGCCCTGATGTTGCTGTGGCGGTTGACCAGGGAGCAGGAGGTGGTGTGTTCGGCCCCGGTCCCTGGCGTGTCCCTCCAGCAGGCAGCGTGCTCTCCTGCCTGCCCCGGGACATAACTCCCAGGTTCACTTAGCCGCGCCTCTAGGAACACGCTCCTTCCTCCAATGAGCACGATGTGCCAGCTTCTCAGGCAGAATTCCTTACAACTCTGTTCTGTCCTTCCTCCTCTTCTTAAAAAAGAGCAAAAGGAATGGCAGAAGTAACGTTATATGAAAGAAAGCTCACGTACTGGGGACTCAGGCAAACCAAGATTTTCGTCCAGGCTCTGCTCCTCATTTGCTGTTTGACTTTGTGGAAATGGCTCAATTCTCTGGCCTCAGTTTCCTTGTCTGGAAGATAAGGATGACAGAACTGACAAGTGACAGCTACTGTGTGCCTGGCAGAGTTTTGAGCATTTACATGACAACCCCTCCCCTGCACCCGACGTAGGTAACGTTCGTCTCTCCTCATCTTGCAAAAGAGGACATTGAGGCACAGAGTGACAGAGTGACTTTCCCAAGGTCACACAGCTAAGTGGCAGAGCCCGTACTCAAACGTAGGTAGCTGGCAGCAGAACCTGCACTCCAGACCTCTCCAGCTCTATCTCAGGGCTGTGTAAGCACCGATTCCCAAGTAGTGTGGTTGGAGCTGAGGGCGCTCTTCCTACAAGCCAGTTCTGTTCCATTCTTGTTCTGTGTCTCGCGGAAAGAGAAAAAAAAACTCCTTCCATTCACTGAGTACAACCACATGCTGGGTGCTACACTATGTGCTTTTCATTCATTATCTCATTTAAATTTTCCAGTTTCTCTCTCTCTCTCTCTTAGATAGCATGTGTGCAAATTCGAGCAGGTTGGGGAGAGGGGCAGAGGGAGAAGGAGAGAATCTTAAGCAGACTCTACACAGAGCTCACAGCCCAACTTGGGGCTCAATCCCATGACCCTGAGATTATGACCTGAGCTGAAATCAAGTCAGATGCTTAACCGACTGAGCCACCCAGGTGCCCCCCCATCCTTTTTAATATTGTTCCAATTGTACAGGTGAGGGGACAACAGAATGGGCATCGTTTGAGGTAGTGAGCTCCCCATCAAAGGAATGATCCAAACAGGAACAAGACGGCCTCTTGGTGCGGCTGTACTGGGGATTCTGGCCCTGGATTATTAGATCATCCCCTACATTCCACAGTGCTCTTCAGTGCTTGGCTTAGGATTTGAACACTATCAAGTCCCGAGGGTTTTGCCAGAGTAGAAAGGGAAGATGGGAAGGAGTCCCCTGAGCTAATTCCACTGTTTCAGTGTTTTCTAGAAAACATACACTGACCCTGAGAGAGAAACAGAGGCCAGTGAAGTGGTTTCTGCCTGTGGCTAGAATCCATATGACTAGCAGCCAAGAAACCCAGATTCTAGTCTAGGTTCTGCAGTTGGTTGAGAAATCATTTAACCTCTCTGTACCTTTTATTCAAAAGAAATAATAATAGTTACTGTGTCTATAAAATAACACATACGTGTAACTTGAAAGCACCATGCCAATGAGGTTGTTAGCATATACTATTCTCCCTCCTGATGACACCTTCAATTTACAGCAGCTCCAAAAATTGAATCAGGGACAAGTGCTATCTCTGCTAGGGTTAGAGGCTGGGAGGAAGCGTGACTGAAAATGAGCAGAATGGAGCCAGCCCTCATTTTTAGATTAGAGGGACTCCAAGCCTCAAGCAGAAATCTATGTCTACGTAGGCAAGAGAAGAAAGAATGGAGAACTTACCTTTGAGTTTCCTTCCAAACAAGGGAAAAAGGGAAAGTTGATGGAGTATGTGTTCTCATTGGCTAACTAACGTCAGGTCTTTGGTGAGGAGTAAGCATAAATGACAAGCTACTAGCTAAGCATAGAGGGATAGAGCTTGTGCAGGAATGGCAAATGCATGATGCCTTAGGTTGGGTTCTTGGGACCAGACTCCAGGGAGATATGCGTGCAGAAAGTTTGTTAGGTTTGTCCCCAGGATCAGCATTTGTTTTTTTTTTTTTTTTTTTTTTAAGATTTTATTTATTTATTCATGAGAGACAGAGAGAGAGAGAGAGGCAGAGGGAGAAGCAGGCTCCCAAAGAGCAGGGAGCCCGATGCGGGACTCGATCCCAGGACCCTGAGATCATGACCTGAGCCGAAGGCAGACGCCTAACCATCTGAGCCACCCAGGCGCCCCAGGATCAGCATTTGTAAGGGAAGTAAGATTGGATCAAGGGGGGAGTTGAACTTCAATGCATCACAACATGGACATCCACTGACCCCATGGGGAGTGCTGGAGCTGGGATGCCCCTTCACATACGCTGCATTGAACCTGGGGGAGTTGGTCTCACTGCCCTCTGCAGCAGCAGCTGCCCCTGGGTGAGGCAGCTCTCTTGGCCAAGGGCCATTCCCAGAGAGGGACTCCACTGAGAGCTGTCAGCAGCCAACGGCAACAGTCCCTGCAGCCGGAGGGATGAGTGCCTTCGTCCCAGAGGCCTGTATCTGGGCAGCACGGCCCAACATCCACCACACACGGCATGCAGGCTGCTCTTTCTTCCGTACACCCCACCGCAGACCTCGCTAAGTGAAACGGCTCTCTTTACCACCGTGCTCAGATGAGGCCTCAGAATTTGTTCAAATACAATGCTTCAGATAAACATTATCAATCAGCTGGAATTGGCTGGTGAGAAGGAACCCACTTGCTACCTTTGGCCTCTACATCTGTAGGAGACATTTACTGATGGCATAATAAGAAGTCTCCAGTGTTATGATTGTTCTTACAAGATCGAACAGTTGGCAAACTGTAGACAGTTTCCCTGACATGTCTTTTGGAAAATGTGCATCTTCTTGTCCTCTTCCTTATTATCCACTCTGACCACATTCCATCTGAGCTCTGACTTGTTTTCCCTTTACCCCTGCTAAATGCCGTTTTCCCTAGGATTCATTTGCTTTTCATCTCCATCTCCCTCCCTCCCCAGCTGTCTCTCTCTCTTTTTTGCCACACATTCTTGCATCGTCTCATCCATTCTTATTTCAACCATCAGCCCTCCTCAGAGTATCCTTCCTTCAGCTGGTTTTCACAATCCCAGTCACCTGCCAAACCCGTGCCCCCGATTAGCCTGTCTGGCCTTCATAACAACAGCATGTGACATCCGGGTTTAGTTGGTAAAAAAAAATGGATGCTTCGAGAGGCTAAGATGCTTTCCGAAGGTGAGAAATCTTGCAGGAGAGGACTGGGCTTTCTCTTAACGTCTGTAGGCTCCCCAAATCTGTGTTCTTTCTTTTACACCTTTGGGACATTTGTTGGGGTGATCCCTTGATGACTCCAGGTTCCCCTTTTGTTGAGTCTCACCTGGCTGAGAGCCCTGCAGCCCTCAGTTGTAGTCCTGTAAATCATCAGGAATCACTGCAGAGTGCTGGTGGACACCCTACCCCGCTGGGTGGGTTGGAGACTCTCCTGTTTTCCCTGAACAGGGTAGTTAGAGAGTACTGGATCCAGTCTGGTCCTTGGGCCTCCATTTCAGCGAACTTTGCAGATGCTGCAGTGGTGAGGCATTCCTCACCATTCCTCACAGACTCACTGTCAGGGTCAATGGGATGGGGCTGGCACTGAAGCCGACAAATGGACTTGTTAGGGCTTTTGATGAATGAGACTTCGGTCAGTCCAGATGGCCAGCCATCGATAGTCTGGCAGCATCACTGAGGGACCCACCTGGGTCTCTGTGCCGAAAGCCCGGGCTCTCTCATCTGTCATCCTGCTCCATTGAGGAAGTTGCTTTTGCTAAAGGGAGGCCTTTTGCTGTCACTTGAGGTCCGGTTCCATCAAAACCAAGGGTCAATTAGGCTGTTGTTAAAGAGGACTGATAGAGGCCCCTAGTCTGTGCCAGATAAGCAGCTAAGCCCGTGGGATACAAAAATAAAACCAGTGGCTCACCCCCTCACCCTGGAAATGCAAACTGGTCAGGTTTTTTTCATGTTGTATAAATGGATGACATGGGTCCCTGATCTGTGAAGCTTCTGAGCTCTTACAGGCAGTGTGTTGATTCTGCCCTCTGCCCTTGAGTCTATGACTCCTTTGCACAGGGAGAAATTTGGAATCCTTCTGGTGAGTGGAAAGGAGGCTCACTCCTCTCTGATACAGGTTTTCTGTGTGACCTTGGTCAGGGCACTTGACCTCTCTGGTCATCAGTGCTACCTCAACGTCAATGTAGAAAGAGGCCACTGCAATGCCTTAAGAGCCTACTGTTGGGGAAGCTCCTTGTATAATGCCCTGTACACAGTAGGTGCTCTATAAAGTATACCATGTTTTCCTTCCCCACCCCCAGCCTATGACTTAGTGAGATCAGTGGAGAAGTATTTGCTAGACTTTGATGACCTACAGAGCACGAATATTTCCCCCAACGAATGCTGTAAATCTTTGTTGGGCGACCCAGGCCTGAATTGGTTCCTGGGTCTCTGTCTGGCGTGTTTCTCCCTGGACCCCTAGGGGGACAGCTTACATACTCAATACCTCTGACCAGCCCTGACTTGGAGAGAGCTCCTCTTCATTTTCTTCACTCTACCCCTCCCAGTGTTCCTTCTTTGTGGGATGTAGCCAAGATTGCTCAGAAGAGGTGGCTATGGCAAATAGAGAGGGTCCTGCACCATGAGCTGGCTTTATGAAAACAGAACACTCTCTTGACCTCTCTAAGGCATGTTCTTCTCATTTATCAAGTACAGTAGTAATACTTTCCTTGCTAACATTCTCTGAGGGTCGCATGGGACAGTACACATGAGAGCATGCCATAGAACAAATATGTGATCTGCGGTTATGGATGCTATCGTTCTTCTGTGGATTTCCATCTCTTGACCTGGCCCCAGTCGCTCCCAACACAAGGTCCCAAATATATTTGGTCTCTGCTGATAACTTGTCCAGCAAGTTGTTTGTGGATATCTTTACTGTGACCCTTCTCAATGAACTTGTTTTGGTTATTTATGTCTGTCTTCTCTTAAACTCTGAGATATTTAAGAACAAGGTCCAATCTTAGTTCATCTATATTCCCAGTATATAACAGATGTTCCATAATTATTTGAATAAATAAATGAAGATGAAAGGTAATGGACGCTGTGGGTATCTGCCACATATGTGCTCTGTGTATGGAAGGCCTCTTGGGATCCTCACAGAGGCCCTACAAGGTTGATATTATTCCACTCCCAAGAAAAAGAAATCAAGGCCCAGGGAGGTGAAGCCACTTACTCAAGAGCACACAGTTTAGCAAAGTCAGAGTGACTAGCAGAGTGAGGGATGACAGCCTTGGAGCCCTGGACTCCCAAGTTAGTTGTCTTCTTCTCTACTGGACTATCCCTCTCTCTCCCTCCTTTTCACTTGTCATTGCCAAACAACATTAAAACAACAATAACAGGAAAAAAATAAAATTACCTTCCATCTCACCACTTCTAGCAAGTCAGCTGTTTCCACTTTCCACATTCCCCACAGTCTCTTTCATGCATATGTTTTTTTTATAACAGCATTATTGAGATATAATTCACATACCATAAAATTCCCCCTTTCAAAATTGTACAATTCAGTGTTTTCCAGTAGATTCCCAGAGTTGTGCCATGATCACCACTATCTAATTTTAGAACATTTCATTAGCCCCCAAAGAAATCCCATTTTCATTAGCAGTCACTCCCCATTCCCTGCTCCCCCCCGGCCCCGCCCACCATTAATACCACTTTCTCCTTCCATGGACTTGCTTATGCCAGACATTTTACTTAAATAGAATCATATAAGATGTTACCTTTGTGTCTTATTTCTCGCTTTAGCATAAGGTTTTCAAGATTCATCCATGTTGTAGCATGTATGAGTACTTCATTCCTTTTTATTGCTGGCTAATTCACGCACACACGCACACACACCCCATTTCATTTACCCATTTTTCAGTTGATTCAGATTATTTGTATTTTTTAGCCATTATGAATAATGCTGCTCTGAACATTCGTGTACACGGGGTTGTGTGAACAAGGATTTTTAGTTCTTTGGGGTACATACCTAAAGTAATATGGCTAGGTCATATGATGAACATTTTCAGGAGCTGCAGTCCGTTTTCAAAAGTAGCTGTACCATTTTATAATCCCACCAGCAATGTATGAGATTCCCAGTTGTTTTCACATTCTTTCCAACACTTTTCACTGTCTCTCTCCTTTTCTAACAGTCCTTATGGCTTTAAAGTGACCTCTCATGTGGCTTTGATTCAGATTTCCCTGATGACTAACGATGCTCAGCATCTCTACTTGCCCTTATTGGCCACTTTTGTATCTTCGTTGGAGAAATGTCTACTCAAGTCCTTTGCTCATTTCTTAATTGGGTTACTTTTCTTTTTATTGTCGAGTTACAAGGGTTCTTTATCTATTCTGGATACAAGTCACTCATCCAGTTTATGGTTTGCAAATATTTTCTCCCATTCTATGGGTTGTCTTTTCACTTTCTTGATAATGTTATTTGAAGCACAAGTTTTTAATATTGATGAAGTCCAGTTTTGTTTGGTTTGGTTTGGTCACTTGTGCTTTAGGTATCACATCTAAGAAACCATTGCTTAACCCAAAGCCTTGAAGACTTGATCCTATATTTTCACCTAGGAATTTTATAGTTTTATTTCTTACATGTAAATTTATGATCCACCTTGAGTTAATCTTTGTATCTTGTGTGAGGTATGTGACCAACTTCATTTCTTTTGCATGTGGATATCCAGTTGTCCCTGCACCATTTGTTGAAAAAGCTGTTCTTTCCTCATTGGATTGTTTTGGTGCTCTTGTCAAAAATCAACTGATCATAAATGTGAGGATTTATTTATGGACTCTCAGTTCCGTCCCATTGGCCCGTTGATCTGGATGTCTATCCTGATGCCAGTATCACACCGCTTTGATTACTGTAGCTTCATAGTAGGTTTGAAATTGAGAACTGTGGGTCCTCCAACTTTGTTCTTTTTTAAGACTGCTTTGGGTATTCAGTATCTTGCATTTATATATGAATTTTAGGATCCACTTACCCATTTCTTAAAAAAAAAAAAAAAATTCCAGCTGGAGTTTCAGTAGGAAATGCATTGAATCTGTAAAGCAAGTTAGGAATGTTGCCATCTAAACAATATTGAGTCTTTCAATTCATAAACATAGATGTCTTTCCCTTTCTTCGGTGTTTTATGGTATTCAGTATTATACATATGACATATAAAGGAGTTTTGCACTTGTAAAGGACTCTTGTACATCTTTTTAAAATTCATTCCTAAATACTTCTATGATGTTTTGATGCAGTTGTTATCTTGATTTCATTTTCGGGTTGCACATTGTCAGCATACAGAAAACAAATGATTTTGGTATAATAATCTTGTATCCTGCAACCTTACTGAACTTGTTTATTAGTTCCAATTTTTTTTTGTGGATTCATTAGGATTTTCTATATACCATATCTTATCATCTGTCTGTGAGTGGAGATAGTTTTATTTCTCCCTTTTCCTAATCTGGATGCCTTTTTATTTATTTGTTTGTTTGTTTGTTTGTTTTTGGCTAATTTCCCTGGTTAGAACTTCCAGTATAGTATTGAATAGAGGTGGTGAGAGCACACAGCTTGTCTTGTTTTTAATCCTAGAGGGAAAATTTCAGTCTTTCACCATTAAGTCCAGTGTTAGCTATGGGCTTTTTAAAGATGGCCTTTATCAAGTTGAGGATTCCTTGTATTCATAGTTTGTTAAGTATTTTTTTCATGAAAGGGTGTTAGATCTTGTCAAATGCTCTTACGTCTTTTGACAGGATTTTGATTTTTTTTAGAGGCAAAACTGAAACAAGATTCGGTAACAAAGGTCAGGTCTAGACATTGGAGAATTGTCCCTGAATGACATGCAGGTCTCCTAGGGCCTTGTCATTGTGCATCCCCCACCCCCTGGACCTTGTATTCCCTTACATGATCCTAGAAGGGCCGTTCCCCCAGCTCACTAGGACGTCAGACCAAAAATACTGAATTCTGGTCCTGACTCCCATTTCTAAGCTGGAATGGATAACAGTGAATCTCAGTTTGCTCCTTGGTATTAGAGACATTGATGCCTACTTCCTAGGGTTGTGACAATGAAATGAAATAAGGGTTCTCCAACTATCTTCAGAATTTTCCACTGCTGGACCAAAAATGTGCCCATTTTGTCATGGAAGCAAGAATGTCAGTGTTGGGAGCTATATAAACTTGGGCTCAAATCCCAATCTGCTCACTGGCTGCTTGACCCTGGACAAGTCATTTAACCCTCTGAGCCTCAGTGTTCTCATCTGTGAAAGAGAAATGATCGTAACACTTCCCTCTCGGGGTCTCTTTGAGAAGGCCCCGTAAGGACCCTGTGATGTCCCCAGGCATATCCAAGATGCCAAGGATGGCCTTTGAATCTGAATGTGAACAAGGAAGCCCTCCTTTTCCACGCACCCAGGGGGTCCCAGAGGGCTGGGCGTACATCTCCCTCACCTCTACTATGCGCAGAGCCTAACACTGTGCTCGCCAGCATGTAAAGATACTCAAATGATTTGCAGTTGCATTTACTTCTATCTCTCAATCCTTTACTCATTCCGGGTTTCTGTCCAGTTAAAAAAAGAACTGACTGTGACCTTTTAGAAATATAAATAGATCAATAAAAAAAGATTTTAAATGATCTCATTTTGTAGGTTTGTTTTGCTGAGTGGGCCAAGCAGGTATTAATCAATTTGGGGCTTCCCTGAGGGGGCAGGAAGGGCCCCACAGCTCCTGCTTCCACGAACCCAGCAGGGCTGCCCCACTTTCTCCAGCCAAAAGGCACAGCAGTATCTCTTGGGCATTGGGGATTTAGAAAATTTAACTTGGGAGAGATGTGTCCTTAATGATGTTTTATACCCAGGGGCCTCCAAAGAGGAGTGCTTTGGAGAGGTTAAGTGGGACAGAGGCTGCAAGAGCCACATGCCAAGGGGCAAGGGTAGGGAGAAGTGGGAATTACGCCTTGGAATGTGTCCCAGGGGAGGACACGCATGATTGCGACAGCCCCCAGACGCGCTTCCATCTCCGCTCTGGTTCTCACGCTTGCCATTCATTGCTGCTTCTGTGCCCACTCCATTGAGGGAGGAAACTCAGGGGCTCCACAAAGCCCAGAACCAGGCCCCCCTGAGTCTCCACACCCCCCTACCCCGCCCAGAGTCATTTACTGAGTGCCGGGCTCTGGGAGGAGTGGGACAGTGTGTCCCCCTCAAGCTGCTCGCTGTGGGGAGACAGCCACAAAGGGATGAAGCAAGGCCTTTGGGGGGCCTTTGGAGGGGGCAGTGAATCAGACTGGGGGGAGGGGAAGAGCAGGGAAAACTGCAGATGGAAGAGAAAGAGTTTACCAAACAGAGAAGGAAGCAAGGGGCCTTCCTGGCAGCAGGAAACTTGGCACCAAGGCTCTGAGACCTGGAAGGGTCTGGCGTCCTGGAGAAACAGGGAGAACTTCCATGGCACAGAAACAGGGAGTGAAGTGCGGACATGGGGGTGTAGGGGAGGGTTGAGGTGGGAAGACAGGTTCTGCCTGGTGAGGAAGGGCCCCCTCAGCCGGCCAGGCAATAAGGAATAGGGACTTGGTCCTGGGGGAGTGGGGAGGCAGGGTAGAGCGACCAAGTGGGTTTGGCCTGAAATTGCCCTGAATTAATTCATCATCTGTGAGTAATCATCTGTGAAGCACCATTGGGTGCTCCCAACTTGCTGGGCTCTGGGGAATCCAGCAGTACGATACAGGCTTGACTCTAAAGAAGCCTGTAACCCATCTCCCTGCCCGCCTCCCTCCTTAACACTGTCTTGTCCGTGGCCTCTCCTCCTATGTTAAGCCCCCTAAGGTCTGTGGTCTTCATCCTCTGCCTAGAGCACTCACTCCAGTATCTTCTGGGCAGAAGGTGCTGAGGAAACAGCTGTGAAAATGAACCTCCTGACACTGGGGGCGGATTCTGTGAAATCATCACTTTGGAAATCCTCCACGTCCGGTGCCAGCTTGGAGGGACCACCCTCCCTGGCCCTAATGCCCAGGTGTAAGGACACATAGTGGGCTGAGCCACAGCTGTGTGCGTGTGTGTCTGGGAACTGTGCAGGTGTAGGTGCGGGTGAACGTGTCCACGCGGTGGGCCTGTGCGTCCGGGCCCCCATATACGGGTGTGGGGTGCATCTGTGTCCCCAGACCCCGTGCACTTGTCTGGCTCTGCACATGCTGGCGGGCCTGTGTGCCTTCCCTTCAGGCTCTCTGTTTGTTTCCGTGTGGAAGCAGAACCCCTGTCTCACCTTGGAAACAATCCTGTTATTTGTGATTGCTGGGTAGTGACAGTGTAACCGCCTCCCCCCGTCCCGCCCCGCCGTCCCTCAGGCATACGGGCGCACATACAAGCCCTTACTGCTCAGAAGCTGCCGGCTCTGCAAACTCCCCAGGGACCCCCAATGGCCACTTGAGTGGCTTGCTAATGGGCTTGCTTCCTTCCTCGGAGAAATGGTCCAGGAAACGGTTTTGGAGTGAAATTTCAGGATTGGTTTAACTTCAGTAAAACACAACAAAGATGAAGTGGTAAGGTTTCGCGGACTTCCTCGGACTCCGCTTGTTGGGTAACCTGCTCCAGTGTCTGAGTCGGGGAAGAAATCCTTCCCTGAGGTTCTCGGGTATTGAGCAGGCTCCGATCTTTTTGGTCCTGTGTCGTTTATCAAAAAACACTGTCAGGGAGGCCGACTGCCTGAAGGGTGCATTTCTGCAGGTGCCAGAGAGTAATCCAGCAGACAGACGTGAGTCAGTTTAGCCAGTCTCATTTTTCCCAGTGGAGACAAGCACTCATGACAATGTTTCTAGACTCAATCAGCTGTCTTCACCAGCTCTTCTCCTTTCTTGGTGGATGGCATTGCCATCCTCTTAGGCATGACCAGCTCCTAATCCTCCTGCATTAAATCTTCATTGGAACAAGATGGGAGGATAAACGATCGAATGAAATCAATACCCACTGTCCGCCCACGTATCACTGGTCATCACACTCTCCCTTGAATCTGCTGCCTTCTCCTTCTCTCTTCTCCAGGTGCATTAGAGAAACCCAGAGGACCTCATTTGTGCTACACTGCCTCAGGCAGAATTAGCTTTTCTTGTGTTCTTACACTTTGCAGAGAGGAGTTGCAAGACAATGAGCTGACATCTTGTAGGAAGGTGGCTTTGGAACCTTCTGGTCAGTAGGTCATTTTGCCCTCTGCCCCAGCTCATGCTCCTGCATCCCCAGGCCCTTTTCAGGCTGCATTTTTGTACTGGGTGATGAGAACTGGCCATCAAAGTAAAGACCTATCCAGAGAAATGCAACATAGACTCCAAGAGTCAGGGCTAAAAGTGCCTTTGGAGTTCTTTACCTACAGATGGGAAAACCCAGGCTCAGAGAGGCTTAACCAGTTACTCCAAGTTGGCCTGACAGAGGCAGGCCCTGAGTTCAAGTCCCCTGACTTAAGTCCTGCTCTTGCTTCTCTGACCCTAACTAAGGACCATACAGAGGGATCCTACCCATACTGGTTTCAAAAGCTTTTCTGCCAGCATTGAAGCAAAGAAACCTACCAGCATGATGAAAAGTCAAGGCTTTGGGGGTCACGGAGACCTGGGTCCAAATCTCATCTTTACATTTACTAGCCATTTGCCATAGAGCTGGTTACTTTTGCTTCAAGGAGCCTCAGTGCCCTCATCTGTAAAATAGGGGTATCTGTCCTACCCCTGTCCTAGGGCTGTTGTAAAGTCTCAAGGAAATCACATATTTGAAATCCTCAGCAGTGTCCCTGGCTCAGAGTAAATTATCAACAAATGTTAGTGCCTCCTCCATCTGGAAGCTGACAAATTCAATTAACCAGAACCGGCCCCCACCCCCATTTCCCAAGCCTCCCCGTTCATAGAATCATAAATCTTGTGTTGGAAAGGAGCTCCATAAATCATCTGGCACAGCCCCCAGTTAGCAGAGTTCTCACTGTATTTGGCTCAGTGTGGTCCCCAGTCTTTTGCTGGCTCAGCCTGCCTTACTGTAAGCAGAATAATTCCCACCAGTGCAGCCAAAAAAAGGGAATAATGCTGTCAGTGGATTCCACAAAAGGGCTAATATTAGCTGGGCGGAGGATGGGAGATGTACCTATATTTAGAATCTGTGTCTTCAGCCCTTTCCTAAAGCAGCAGAAGTTGGGGGGATGGAGGAGGGGAGTGGTTGCAGCCAGCTGACCCTGACCCCAGGAGGCAGGCAGAGCAGCTGGGCTGCTTCTCCCTTCCTGAGGCTGGTTGGCTTCCTCTCTCCTCAGGAAGTGGGGGAGCAGGGAAGAAGGCCAGCAAAGAGGGAGCGAGGCCACAGAGGGTGCCCTGCAGAGCAGCGAGGAGTGTGGTAGTGACAGAGGCTTCTGAGGGTTCTCTCAGGACACCAGAGTGGCTGGAACAGGGCAGTGGGCTGGGTCTAGAACCTTCTACTCCAAGATGGTGTCCAGAGAGGGATTTTCCTGGCCTGGTCCTCCTGGAGACAGAAGTCCAGGTGTCACCGGGCCCTGGGCCTAGGCCAGGAGAGAGCTGTGTCAACTGCTGATTCCAACACATCCGTAACAGGGCCCTTTGTACATCTGCCCTCTCACAGAATGCCTGCTCTTCTTTCTCTGCCTGATAAACTCAGCTTGGGGCCGTGTTCCAATCTTTCCCCTGTGAACACTCCCTGCTCCCCAGAAGTCCTGCTAGCCCTTGGAGCACTTCTGTGACAATTAGAAAAAGATGCCCTTCCTCCAAGCAGACAGAGCCCTGCACTAGGGCACACAGCCAGGCATGCAGTGTGAACCAGCTTTCAGGTCTCATCCACTGCCTGGCAGGGGCCCTTGTGCAGCGTACAACCTGAACAACCACACATGGCTGCCCTAATATGCCTCCTACACACAGGTACCATCCCCACACGTGCTGTGCACAGCCCTCCTGCCCTCTCTTACCACAGTGCGCTGTGACTAGAGTCAGAGACTGGAGCCTGGGGAGCTGAATGAAATGGCCAGTGGCCTGTGGTCCGGACTAAATTCTTCTATAGCTGGATGATTCCCAGCAAGGAGCTTCCCCATTCTGGGTCTTCGTTCTCCCATCCTTAAAATGAGGCTGGTGAACTAGATGATCTCCAGGGCCTCTTGTAGCTTTCCAGGCTATTTATCTGCTCATTTTTAGGTGGCATAGTCAAGATAGAATCAGAAAAGCATGTGTGCTCTCCCCTCCCCCCAAATAAAACCCACATGATCCAAAGAGAAATAGAAGTTATTTTTGACTTATTTGCAGTCTGGATTTCCTCTCTTGTGCTCCCCTCTGCTGGAATCTTAGGCTAGACCAGAAGGCCTGTCTGTGCAGGATGCTAAAGATTACCTGTCACCCAGGGAGAACTGGCCTCAAATCTTTTTTGCCCCCAGGCTGGGTGTGCAGCTGTGATACTACGATGGGCCCGAATCTGGAAGTTTCACCCAGCGAGCCTTTGGAAATGTTGCGAGTCTGCAGCCCATTCAGTGCAGACTTTCTAGCATCACATCACCATCTTGAAATGGTTACTAGGCTCCACTTCCTGTCTTTTTTTTTTTTTTTCCATTTTAGAGAGATGGGCAAGAATCATGGAGGGCCTGGGGGGTGGAGACAGGCCAGCAGGAGAAGTAGAAAGCCAGGGGTGTGAGTTCCTGCCTGGCAGAGCTGTGTTGCTCTCAACCGGTTTGCTTGTTTGCAAGCTGAGGGATGGCAGTGTCTTCCCCACCCACCGAGTGCAAAGCACGGAGCAGGCTCTGGGCACAGATGCACACTTGCCCCACTTTGCCTGCAGGCACTTTGTGCACGTCAGTAACTTGAGAGCAGCTGAACTTTCCAGGTGAAATGTTTGTATGTGCTTTGTGTCTGAGAAGCAGAGGCAAAAAAACCCAAAAAAACGAAAAAAATGTTAAAGGATTAAACACACACACACACACACACACACATCGCTCACACATATCCAGAACCTTGAGTCTTTGAGGATTATTCATTCTCCCCAGTAGATTGTAACTTGGTGATTTTTTAAAATCAGATAATGTCAGGGCTGGAAGCAATGTACAAGATTATTCAGTCTGGTGGATTTCAAACTTTTATTGGCCACAAAAGCCTCACTTCAAAGGAAATTTTATGGGGCCCACGATGTATAAAATAGAGGAAAGCTAAGGCTGTCTGGATGAAGTGGGGGAGGCAGGGAGGAGACTCTAGGATCCCCTGAGCTCTCCCAGCCCCTCGAGGAAACTGAGGTGCGGAGAGAAGCACCCTGGCCAGGGCCATGTGTCACGCGAATGGTGGCCTCTAGGTTGGAACCCACACTGTACTGGAGGATGGGAGAGGAGGGCTCTGTGCTGCTGGGCAGCCTGGGGAGGCTCGCCCTCCACCAGAAGACCAGACCCTCTCTTCCCTGACTCCCAGAGACTTACTCTCAACAAAATGTAAAGTGGATGGAGGGAGCTACCTTACCCAGAGAAAAGGCTCGAGAAACTCTCTTTAAGAACAGCCTTCCCCAGGGACCCCTGGGTGGCTCAGTCGGTTAAGCATCTGCCTTTGGCTCAGGTCATGATCCCAGGGTCCTGGGATTGAGCCCCGCATCGGGCTCCTCCTTGCTCAGCGGGGAGCCTGCTTCTCCCTCTCCCTGCTATTCCCCCTGTTCATGCGCACTCTTTGTCTCTGACAAATAAATAAATAAATCTTTAAAAAAAAAAAAAAGGAACAGCCTTCCCCAGATGGAAAAAAGCAGTGACCTGATTTTGTTGACTCCGTGCAAAGAGGCTGAACTTTCTAAGGAAACAGAATTAAAGGAACAAAATCCCTGTATCTTAATTCTGCAGGACCAGCAATTGTCATCTGAGCCTCAGCAAACCCGGGAGAGCACAGAGCCTGCCGCGTCCCCCAGGAGACCTTCCATGGTTTGGGGAGCAAATCCCATCCCCCGTGGCTAACGGGGGGTAGGGGTGGGGGGGACCTCTGCCTTCTTGCCTTTTGTCCTTAGCCCCTGCCATCCAGCTAGGTGTTGACATTTGACCTGTATGCTTCAGGCACTTCTGACTTTGGGGGACTTCCTCATGCTCGGGCCTCCCCACACTGGACCCCCCTCCCATATTTACCACTCCTGGCCCTTTTGGCCCCTCAGACCCTTCCGCATTTCTCCTCCTCCCCACTGGGTGCCCTTGAGGAATACTGAAGCTTGCTGATGCCAAGGACAGAGGAGGCCAGCATTCTTTCTTCCTCTTTCCTCCCCTCGGCTGGATATCAGAGAGTGCGGAGCTGTGCTCCCCTCCTCCCCCCTCCACCCCCCAGAGCAAGGCTCCGCTCTTCCCTCAGACAGCAGGGGCCTCCTTAACCTGTTGTTTGCAACGTTTGTTCCTGGCATTAAATCTAATAAGCTTCTGTCTGGCTGTTTGATCCTGAGCTTGTTTGAGGAGTTTAGGCCTTTACAGTGTATTAACAGGATGCTGACAAGGCTTTAGGGGCTTCCGTGAGCCTATGGAGCTCAGGCCTCTGGAAGAGGCTTGCCTTGCCGGAGGTGCGTGGGCCTGAGTTCCAGTCCTGGCTTTGTCGTGAATTAGCTGGGCAGCTTTACCTCTCTGAGCTGCCATTTCTTCTTCTTAAAAATGCAGGATATACCAGAGGGGGGTGGGGAGGGATGGGGTGGCAGGGTGATGGACATCAGGGAGGGTATGTGCTATGGTGAGCATTGTGAAGTGTGTAAGACTGATGAATCACAGACCTGTACCTCTGAAACAAATAATACATTATATGTTAATAAAAAATTTTTTAAAAAATGAGGGATATACCAAATAAGATTGTGTTGAGGAGTCATTAAAATAATGTAAGGAAAATGGCTGGGCCGTAGTGGGGACTCCGTAAGCAGTCATTCCCCACCTTTCAGTGAAGCCCAAGGAAAGCAGAGCCCGGCACCTTCTACCTACGTGTCCTGATGGGTTACTCTCCAGGGGACAGTGGAGGGGGGGGCATTTGCCTTATGGCATAGATTGCAAGACACACGTAATTGAACATTTCAACAACTCTGAAATCGGGGTGCCTCTTACCTGTTGTGTGCGTGTCATAGTTTAACCAGCATTGTTGTTGAGATCTGCTTCCTCCTCATGAGGTAATGAGGTATCTTACCCTAGGCCAACAGAGTCATGCAGAATTTCCAGGAGGAAGTGACCTGATTTGAAAGTTAGCCCTGCAAAATGGGTTGGAGTGGTAGAGCATGCTCCCAGCAAAGGGGAGAGCATGTGAGAAGAGGCCAGAGAGTGTGTAGTCAGTTGGAGAAACTGAAAGAAGATTGAGATCTACACTATCCAGTATGGTAGCCAACAGCCCATATGGCTCTTGAGCACTTGACATGTGGCTAGGCCAAACTCATGCTACCTTAAGTATAAAATACACACTGCATTTCAGAGACTTAGTATGGAAAAAAGAAAAAGAATATAAAATGTTCCATTCATAATTTTTCTATATTGATTATGTGTTAAAATGATAATGTTTTAGATAAATAAAATATATTTATAAATAAAATACATACAGTATATTATTCAAATTAATGTCAATTGCTTCCTATTACTTTTTTAGAGTGGCTACTAGAACCTTTAAAACTACGTATGGGGCTGGGCGCCTGGGTGGCTCAGTCAATTAAGTGTCTGCCTTCGGCTCAGGTCATGATCCCAGGTAAATAAAATTGTGTACATGGCTCATTTGTGTGGTTCACATCATATTGGGACATAATGCAGCAGGGAAGTGGAAAGCCATGGAAGGGTTGTGACCCAGGCAAGGTAAGGCTAGGGAGATCAGTTAGGAAGTTGCAGAACTCCAGTGCTTTTGCTATATTAACTCCTTTAATCCTCAAAACAACTCTAGAGGTAGCGATTTTTAAATTTGTGTGTGCAGCTAAGGAGAGTGAGGCTGGGAGAGGAGAATGACCCGGGGTGGGCTGCTCTGTGTGGGGCCATCTGTAAGCAGTTCAGAGCCCACAGCCCAGCCTTGTCAGGGTCACGGCCAAAACCCATGTCTTCTGAGTCCAGCCTGGCACCCTTTGCACCCTCTTCACCCCATCTCTGGCTGCCAGCCTGAGAATGACCATGCAGCTTAGGACACAGACACCAGGCTAATCTTGATCTGAACTTTTCACAGCATCCCTAGGATTGGGTTTTCTTTACAGATGCTTTCCCAGGTCCCTTACTCCAAGCAATGAGCCAAGATGTCATACCTGGCAATTATTTCCCCTGTCCATGTCATCCTAGGAGGATGGGCTGTTTCCCCAGCATCATTACTGATGGTTTAAATCATTTTCAGATAGTGTACTTTTTGAGAGAACATGGAGAACGTGTGAACATTCACCACCACTTCTAGAAAGACTGTGCTGCACCTGCCCCTTACCGTGAACACCGAACACACAGCCTCTGCCGCCCTGGCGCCACAGCCTGTCCACCAAAAACCACAGCAACGTGATGCGGCTGAACAGAACCATAGGAATGGCTCCGAACTCCTGGAAGGACAGTGACTTCCTGAGGAGCAAATTGTTTTTCTTCATTTTCTAAAATCAAAGGTATCCTTATAAATGATTACAAAATAAAATAGTGCAGAAAGTCTTATACTGAAAAGCAAAACACTTCCCCAACCTCAGACCCCCTCTCCTGAGGTAACCACATTTAACCACTTCTTTTTTTTTTTAGAGAGACAGAGAGGGTGCGAAGGGAGGGGGCCTGGAGTGGGGGGAGGGGCAGAGGGAGAGGGAGAGAGAGAACCCCAAGCAGCCTCCACGCCCAGCGCAGAGCCCAAGGCAGGGCTTGATCCCATGACCCTAAGATCATGGCCTGAACCAAAACCAAGAGTCTGTCACTTAACTCACTGAGCCACCCAGGCGTCCCCCACATTTAACTTCTTTTGATTTTAGTTCTTCAGGTGATTGCTTGCATATCATTACATAGTATTTTCTTAAACTGCTCCAAAGTGATGTAGCAGCTTTACACAGTATCTGTCGCCTTCCTGCTGGGTTAAGTGAAGGTTTAGCTCACTGACATCCCACCTCTCCCACCTCCTCCCAGGGTGCACCTGTAATTAAGAGTCAATATACATCACATTTTCAGTTCTTCCTTTGGTTCCCTTTATAACTCTAAATAATACACTTAAATGAGAATGGTTTCGAAGGGTTTGTTCTTCTCCTGGATGCATCTCTCCAAAGCTTCTCTTCCAGCCATGGGCTGCTTCCTGCAGAAAGGCTTCTCTATAGAAAGAATTGCTACAGGGCACCTAGAGGTGCTTAGTCTTAATATTTTGAGGTAGGTAGCTGTCCTTAATTTTTCATCGTACTTTATATTGTAGGAATTGATGTGGAAATCAACAATGGAATTTCTACCTGTTAGGAGGAGCTTCACTCTGGATGCTGTCAGGCTCGTGGTAACCTCAGGGCTGTTGGGTGGCATTGGAACACATCTTGCCGGATTTGGGGTTGTGGTTAGAAACGTACTCATCTCCATCTTTAAAGAAAACCAAAAAACCCTTCACTAGAACCTCAGAGGTCCTCTTGCCTGATTCACAGAACATCAGAGCTTCAGTTGGAACCCAAGAGTCCTTTTTCTTTTGAAAAACTAAGGTGTAAGGAGATTAACTAGCTATAATCAAGTTAAGAAGTTATTTAGAGAAAGAGCAGGGCCTAGGAACCCAGGCCTTCCACCTTTATTGCCATTATGCTGCTCCACAAACCTGAGAATCCAGAGCCATCCCCATGCCACAGAAGGGCTAGGAGTGAGGGACGCCTGGGTGGCTCAGTTGGTTGGGCAACTGCCTTCGGCTCAGGTCATGATCCTGGAGTTCCGGGATCGAGTCCCGCATCGGGCTCCCTGCTCGGCAGGGAGTCTGCTTCTCCCTCTGACCCTCCCCCCTCTCATGCTCTCTCTATCTCATTCTCTCTCTCAAATAAATAAATAAAATCTTAAAAAAAAAAAAAAGAAGGGCTAGGAGTGAAATCCAGAGTAGGTTGGAGTTAACTTTTTACCTAGACCTGGGGTTAACCAGGGTTATAATAATTAAGTTGAAATAGCAATGAAATGTTAGCAGGAACAGCATCGTCTTATACTTCGTGTGTGTGTAGAGAGAAAATACAAAATCATTAATGCTAAGCTTAACTGCCAATAAAATATTGTCTTAATTTTTAGAAAATGTATATAAGGCACTCCACTGAACATGGAGGATATAAGGGCACTTAAAATATTCATTTATTGTTAAAATGGCCATACTACCCAAAGCAATCTACAGATCTAATGCAATCCCTATCAAAACACTAACAGCATTTTTCACAGAGCTAGAACTAATATATGTATGGAACCACAAAAGATTCTGAATAGCGAAAGCATTCTTGAGAATGAAGAATGCTGGAGTTATCACAGTCCCAGATTTCAGGATATACTACCAAGCTGGGGTCTGGACTCCTGTTAAACAGGATGGTATGGCACAGAAATAGACACCTAGATCAATGGAACAGAGTAGAGAGCCCAGAAATAAACTCACGCTTGTATGGTCAATTCGTCTGTGACAAAGGAGGCAAGAATATGCAATGGACAAAAGATAGTCTTTTCAACAAATGGTGCTGGGAACAGTGGACAGCTACGTGCAAAAAAATAAAACTGGGCGACTTTCTTACTCCATACACAAAAGTAAATTCAAAATGGACTCTGGACCTAAATGTGAGGCCTGAAACCATGAATGAAACTCCTAGAAGAGAACATAGGCAGCAATTTCTTTAACATCAGCCGTAGCAACATTTTTCTAGATATGTCTCCTCAGGCAAGGGAAACTAAAGCAAAATCAAACTATTCAGACTAAGCCAAAATAAAAGGCTTTTGCACAGTGAAGAAACCATCAGTAAAATGACAAGGCAACCTACTGAATGGGAGAAGATATTTGTAAATGACATATCCAATAGGGGGTTAATATCTAAAATACATAAAGAACTTTTATAACTCAACACCAAAACAAAACAAAACAGAAACAAATGATCTGATTTAAAAATGGGCAGAGAACCTGAATAGACATTTTTTCCAAAGAAGACATACAGATGGCCAGCAGACACGTAAAAAGATGCTCAACATCACTAATCATCAGGGGAATGCAAATCAAAACCACAGTGAAATATTACCTCACGCCTGTTAGAATGGCTTAAATCAAAAACACAAGAAACAACAAGTGTTGGCAAGGACGTGGAGAAAAAGGAACCCTTGTGCACTGTTGGTGGGAATGCAAACTGGTGCAGCCACTGTGGAAAACAGGATGGAGGTTCCTCAAAAAATTAAAAATAGAATTACCTTACTCCATTCCTGGATATTTACCCAAAGAAAACACAAACACTAATTCGAAAAGATACATGCACGCTTACGATTTATTGCATGATTATTTACAATAGCTAAGAAATGAAAGCAGCACAAGTGTCCATGCATCGAATGGATAAAGAAGATGTGGTGTATATACACAATGGACTATTACTCTGTCATAAAAAAAGAGTGAGATCTTGCCATTTGCAACAACATGGATGGACAACATAGAGGGTATTACACTAAGTGAAAGAAGACAGAGAAAGATAAATACCATATGATTTCATTCATGTAGAATTTAAGAAACAAATGAACAAACAAAGAGAAAAGGAGAAAAAGAAAACCAGACTCAAATACAGAGAGCAAGCTAGTGGTTGCCAGAGGGGAGATGGGTGGGAGGATGGGTGAAATAGATAAAGGGGGTTAAGAGTGTACTTATTGTGATGAGCACTGAGTAAGGTATAGAATTGTTGAATCACTGTATTGTACACCTGAAACTAATACAGCACTATATGTTAATTATACTTTAATCACAAAAGAAAATAAAATTTCAATAAGTAATTACTATATGCCAAGGTTCAGAGGATATAGCAATAACCCTATTTCTGCCTTCAAGGAGTACACCATCTGTTCCCAGGTGGACAGACATCTGCAGAAGGAGACAAGTATCATACCAGGCATGATAAGCTAAGAATGTGGGCTTGAGGGTCAGACACATGAATTCTCACTCTGGTGCTCATGAGCTGGGTGACCTTGAGCAAGTAATGACCCTTCAGTGTGACTCATTTTCTGTGTCATGGTAACACCTGCTTCATGAAATAAGCAATGTTAGGACAAAGTGAGATTAAAAGATGGAATTATGTAAAACTCCCCATCTAATGCCTTGTAAATACTGGACTTTGGTAATGTAAGGCCTCTTCCCCATCCTCTCCCCACCGCCCCCCCCCCCCATTCTAAGACCTGCTAAGAATGTAGAGGGAGAGGTGGTCACGTGTGCATGCTGGAAGGGAGAAGACTCTCCAGGAGATTGTAATTGGACCTTGCAGGGTAAAGAAGAGAAGAGAAGGCAAGATCTCAGGCGGTGGGAAGGGACTGGGCCAAGGTATGGCACGCTGAGAGGAAAAGATTGTTTTCTTAGGATCAGAATCAGGGGAGGACTTTAAAAAAACCTCCAATTAATTACCTCTGTTTTTGTAAGGAGTCCTAGGAGTAAGAGATTGGGATTCTGTTTGGAGCCAGAAAACTGCCTGCTCCCAGGGAGCCTTTCTCCGATATAATGAAGCTCCGATATAATGCAGTGGTTGAGTCTAGCAAAGACTTTGCCTCCAGGCTGACCTGGCCATGCCTTTGTCCCCACAGCAGTATAGGGACAGGTGACAGAATCACTTGGAGTCTCAAATCCCTCTGGAATATGGGGAATAACGACAATAGAATACACCCATGGTGTTGTTATGAGTATTAAATGCAAAGCCTTCAGAACATGTCACGTATTCAGTAAGCATTCAATAGATGCTGGTTTCTTTTTAAAAATCTTTGCCTTACCTTCCTCCCTAGCGTATACTGTTTCGTGTTGAAAAGAACAGGGGTTGTCATGGGAACCCGTGACTTTGGGAGGGCAGGACTGTGCTTTCCTTATCTCTGTTTTATGGCCTGGAGTAGGGGGATGGTCACACAGAGTTGGCTCTCGGGGAATGATTGTTGAATGGTAAATTGAACTTGCATTGGCTGGATCTTGTTATAATGCTATGGAGTGGAACTCAAGATAGAGTGAGTCAATCCGGGAGGCTAGGGAAACTAGGTGCTGGAAAAAGCACCTGGGCTTTGGGGTCACAAAGATTTGACTTGAGTCTGAAAAGCCCTATTAGGGCCATTTATTCTTGGCCTTGATTTTGTCATCTGGAAAATGGGGATGGAAATCACTACTTCCTGGGTTTGTCATGGAAACCCAATGAGATAACTATGTTAATGTGTTACTAGAATATGAATTTTATGTGTGTGTGTGTATGACAAGGTTTCTGGTATACAGTTGGTGTTCAGTGCACAATGAGTACCTATTTGCTTCTCCTTCTCCCCTTTCCTGGGGTTGGGCAATTCAGTCACTTAAAGAACCAGAAGGCCTCCTTACAACATTGTTCCCCCAGGATGCAATGCCAGGTCACACACCACCACTACCTCTGCCCCCCGCCCAGGTGGGAGGGAGCATGGGGAGCTTATGTGCTGAGGGGCCTGTGGTGGCACCGCCCAGGCAAGCTCAGGGCTTGGAGGTATGCAGCGAAAGTCTGAAGACTTGGGTTCCACCCAGCTTCTCCATTAAACGACTAGAGGCCTTGGGTCTTGCCCTCAGCAGGTCGGACCTGGGTTTCCCCCTTGTAAGTTAAGGAGGAGTACTCAGCAAACAGGCTGTCTATCCGTACTGTCTGTGGGGGTGTCAGTGTGAACACGATTCACCCCGTCTCCCCTTAGAGAGGTCATGGTCTCTTATGGATAATGGACCAGTACATAGAATATTCTGGAATGGTGTGAAAAGTGCAAATCAATGCACAGACACGAGAACCCAGAGAAGTAAGTGGCTTTACCATCTCTAAAGTCCTTTAGAAAGACAAGAGAAAGGCTCTGGAAGTATAAACCTGTCTTCCCAGTTAACATTCTGCAGCCTCTTTCAAGGCGTGCCTCCTCTTGGGATGGAGCTTTATCAGACGTGTCAGCATAGCTAGCTGTTGAGTTCAGTTTGATCATTCCCTTTCCAGCTTTCTCTTACTCCAGATGTCTAGACCCTCACTGGCAAGAATGCTGTACAATGACCTGCTGGCCTTTGATCCTCAGACTGACTGACTCCATCCTTACTTAGCCTTCAGAAGTCATCATGAAGAAGTCTCAGGGCCTCAGTTTCCCCATCAGACAAACTCAACAACCTAGAACAATGTTTCCAAATCCTTTGTGGCAGTGGACATTCTTCTCCAAACAAATTCTCTCATGAAATCCTAATACATAAAACAGGAAGAGGCAGAGCTGCGTCGGGTTTGGAGAAGGGGAGCTCTTCTCTCTCTTGTAAGCCTGGCTCTCTGTGGGGCACTGAATCTGGCCTGCTCCCTGCCTGGGGCTGTCTAGTAGAGCAACTGTCCTACAGATGATACAAGGGAAACTCTGGAGGCAGCCTGAGGATGGGAGGAGTCATGGCGGGCTTTCCGGAGGAAGTGATGCCTAAACAGAGCCTTGAAGGCATTTGTTGGGGAAGGTGGTGTGCAGGCATGTGCTCTAGACAGAGAGGATGTGACCAGCAGGCAGAGGTGGGATCTAAGTGAAGAGGGTGTTGGGGGTGGGGCTGAGAACCTCCACCATGTGGTCCATCGCAAGCAGGGAGAAGACATAAATTGGGGAGATAGAAGGGCCTAGAACTTGATGAAACCATCATGTATCATGTTTGGAGTTTGAACTTGAGCCTATGCAGATGATACCAAGTCCTTTAGGAGTTTTGAGTAGGGAAGTATGGTAATTAGGTTTTCAAAATATATATAAGCAGCTTTATTTGGATACAATTCATATACTGTACAATTTGGTAATTGGGTTCTGGGACTAGAAACTAAGACACTTTGTCTACAAAGTGGCAAAGGGAGTAAAATCACTGGGGGATCATTCTGGACGGCCTCCAGCACTAAGCACCCGTTCCACTCCCTGGCTCATCGCTAACAACCCAAACCTGCCCTCCGTGTGTCTAAAAGCCTCCTGGGGGGAAGGAACCTTCTAGGTCGTGAACAACTGAGGCAAGCAATCATCGAGGCTCTTGCGGGTGGCCAGGCAAGAGATAAGATGCTGGCCGGAAGGACGGCGGTGCTGAGAAGAGTGGGCTCTGGAGACAAATCGGGAGCCCCTGCAGAGTCCTGGCCTGGGGGGGTGGGGGGCGGGGACCGCAGGCAGGCCTTGGCTTCTGTGTGAGGACCAGGAAGGTCTGGGAAGGAACCTGCTGGAGGAGAGGAAGGAAGGGAAATGGGGTGAGAGGACACCCACAGAGCCACAGGGAGAAGAGAAAGCCCAGAAGCAGTTAATCCTGTTGGTTGAATTGTTTCTTTAAACAACACTCTAAAAGCAAATAGACGCAATAAAAACACAGTGGTCTTTTCATTAAACATGCCACAGAGGCCCCTTGTTCAGCAGCCATTGTCAATCAGATCTGGGCCATTGTCTCTTTCCCCAGCCCCCCATAATTGGCATCTGTCTGGGAGAAAACAAATAAATACCAGGCTGGCATTTTAACTAGGGCAGCAAGGAGCGGGGTTGCTCCTTCGCAGAGTCTGCTCAGACAGCCGGGCAGGGGAGGGTCCCGGAGAGGAGTGGGCGCAGCCAAAAGGTCCCCCTAGCTACAGCTCCCTGCCCCCTCCCCCCTCCCTGAAGGAGCTGCTCTGAGCTTTGACCCAGATCACTGCTCCAGAGAGTGCTTGTTTCTGCTTTCTGTCTGCAGAAGTCCCTGGGACATAGTCCGGAGGAAGGCCTTATTTTGGGGATTTTGCCTTCAGGAAGGTAAGGGAAAAAGAACTTGTGGACACATTCTCTGGCTGACTTTGGTACAGCCACTTAATAACAATATAGCACTATAGCCCTCTTGTTAAATAATACATACAGAATTAAAGTAGCATGGTTAATTAGTAATAGCATTATTGCAGCATGAGGAAGTAGGGCTACTGGTGATTAGTAATAATAGCTTAGTCCCAGCATCCCTGTTAACGGAAGTTCTATGCCAGCGCTGTTGCCCGCTGCTGCTTTGGACAACATGTTTCTATACGGGCGGTTCTCACTGATCCCAGTGGCTACGTTCTATCAAGTAGCCATGAACGCTGAGTTGGTGAGGACTGAACCGCTGCCCCTGGAGAAGTAGAGAGCGAGGTTCCTGCCAGCTTCTGGTCAGAACATTTTCGTCAGCCGATCAATACATCATCTCATGCATATTTCCGTGTAAAAGCACCTTTTAAAATATATATTGTTGATTCATTAACACCGAACTCACAGCTAACGGTGCTAACTCATGGCCGAATGGAGCTTAGCGAATACATGTATTTTCTTGTAAGGCACACACATCCTAGCCTTCTCGCTTAGGAGCACTAGATTGCACTCAGCACTGTGCTTGGAGCCATTTTAAACAGCAAAATCACCAACAAAAATGTGAAAAATGTGGCACTAAATACACCGCGAAAAGGATACTTGTTTACAGTATGAGAGCTGTAACAAGAACCCAGAGCATTGCCTCGTTCAGCCTCAGCTGGGAATGCGTGCATCAGGAAACTCAAATTTTCACATTCCGTGCATGGCTGGGAAGGACCACAAGAGCACAATGTGTATGAATGTGCAGGTTACTAATGCATTTTAGTGAGTAGGCAAATTCGCAAATACATATTCCATCCAAGTACTAACCAGGCCCGACGCTGCTTAGCTTCCGAGATCAGATGAGATCGGGCGTGTTCAGGGTGGGATGGCCGTATGAGGACTGACTGTACTTGATTTCACTTATTTTCTCACTTGAGCCAGCAACTCCCGTCGTTTAGCATGGAGAACTAAGGTTCCCAGCATTCAGACAGCTGGAATGTGGTTTCTTATGTTACACCAGGGGTCCGTTAACTACAGCCCCTGGGCCAGCTGCCTGTTTTTTGTAAATAAAGTTTTATTGAAACAGTCAGACTCATGCGTTTACATACTGCCCGTGTAGCTGCTTCTTCGTTGCAGTGGCAAGGTTTAGTACGTGCGATGGAGAGCATGTAGTCTAGAAAGACTGAAATATTTACAACCCAGCCCTTTAGGGAAAAGTTGGCTGTATCATCCCCAATTCTCTCTTTGAGTTCAGAAGGGAGAAAGTTCTTTCTGGTCTCAGTTCCAGAATAGTTTGCGCTTTTCTTAAACACTTTGTTTTTTCTCTCTTGAACATTGGGAACTTTATAAGTGATTATGTTTCCTTCTTTATAATGATGTTAAGAAACTCAAAGCCTAAACAGCTGGAGATCCCGGCACTCACATGATAGGAACAGAAAGGATCTTCCGTCTTGGTTAGGCCAGAAGGGAGTTAGGTTATCTGGCACAGTAAAAAGTCTGATCAATTTATAGAAGGTTGTATAGGCATCTGGAACTTTCCGGTAATGAAGTGTCTTATCTGGGGCAGGACCCAGATTCTGTGTGAGTGCTGGTATTCCCTAAGGAGACAAAGACCTACTATCTGCAAATAATATTTTTAGCTACCTATTATTTATTGAGAATTTATTGTGTGCTAGACACTGGACTGAGTGCTATATATGGCTCATATTATTGATGCTCTGCGGCATATAGTATATAGACCAAGAGCCTCTATTCCATGGAGGTAAGTGTGATGATCCCTTTTTACGGATGAGGAGACCAAGGCCCGAAGATGTTAAGTACTTTCTCCTTGTCACCAAGCAAGGAAGTAACGGATTTGAGATTGGAAGCCATGTGTGTCTGACTCTAAAACTGATTCCCTCCATGTCCTCCACCATCCTAGATAGCTTACCCAGGATCAACGTTCATCCTCGCAGCTCTTAGAACTAAGACTGTGGGCTGCCCAGTGAGGCGTTTCTGACATTCTTCTCATGTGAGGACCCTCATCTCTGGATTTGAACAGGGGCGGCAGCCTCTGCAGAGCAATGGGGTGAGGTGGGGTGAGAGCCGTGTCAGGAGCAGAAGCACAGAGGTCAGTGAGAAGGCTGTGCAGTCACGCAGGTGCGTGAGGGCGGTGGGCTGGACCCTGGTGCTGGTGGGGTGGCCGGGGACTGGAGAGATGGGTGCAGGACGCAGAACCGGCGAGACTCAGCGACTGACCTCATGGGGATGGTGACAGGACGACAAGGGTGGCTCTCTGTTTCTGGCTGGGGTGACTAGGTAGATGGTGGGTCATTCTCTGTGACAGGAGGGGGTGAGGAGCTGGTTCTGTGCAGGCTGGGCTTGGTGCTGCCATGAGGTAGCCAAGTGATATGTCCCCTTGCCAACGATGGTAACCTCTGTCCCACCCTGTCTTGTAGCTCTTAATTTGTGTAGATGCCTGTCTCTCCCACCAAACTCTGCCACCGAAGGGCAGAGAGCTTTTGTTTTATGAGCGCACAGGGTTCCATTTTTGTTTTGTTTTGTTTGTTCTAGTTAGTCTTTCTAGATGACTGTGAAAGTCTTCCCAGTCTCCAGCCTCGTTGGTCACTTGTGCTGTGCCTGTAAGAAAAGTGAAAGCTCTGCTTTGGTCAATTCAGAGCCTCCTCTGTCTCTATCAGAACTAATAAATACCTGCTGTCACACTGTTATTGCAACTCCTAAACTCTTTAGTACGCAATGTAAGTGGAAGGTTGTAAAGACTGTTAAGGAAGTCTCTGGTGAGACCAGTAGCAAATATAAGGGCCTGTACCTTTCAGATGGATGGGCTCTGGGGCACAGGAGCTTAGCCCCCTCCCTCCCCCTCCGCTTATTGCTCCTCTTCTTTGGCAGCAACGTTAGTGAATATTTATTGAACATCTGGGCATCAGAATGATGCAAGGTACTTTCCAGCACTAGCATGAAAGCTCATGAGAGCAGGCATTTTTTGTCGGCTTTGTTCATTGCCGCGTTCCCTGTGCCTAAGCTGTGCTTGATATGCTTGGTACATAGTAGATGCTCAGTAAGCATTTGTTGAGGGGATGAAGGAAAGAATAAAGATACTTCCCTTTGATGAGGAAGATCTATCCATTCATCCAACATTTACTGAGCATTGTCAGATCCTGAGTCTGACCCTGGGCACACAAAGAAGAGGAGATCAGCCTTGCACTCAAGAACTATTAATGAAGGAGACCAACTGGTCAAAAGATCACAGGTATTCCTGGGAGAAGTGTTGTAATAGGGATCTGAGCCGAGTGCTGGGAGAGGCCACTGGGGTGCACCTTACTCTAGCTGGGAGACCAGGAGGGCTTCACAGAGGAGGCGGCATTCGACTTGGGTCTTGAAGGATGAGTAAGAGTTCCCTGAGTGGGAAATAAGAAGGGCATCCAGACTGAGGAAATCTTTGGGGAAGGGCACTGAGATAGTTGTTGTGGTCATTTGTAAGGAGATGTGCAGGGCAGAGGGTTGCAGATGGGAATAGGCGCTGTATCCTCCCAGCCGTAGAGAAAGACGAGTTTTTCATCTGGATCCCTAGTCCCTCCCTATCTTCCATTTTTCCATCCTACTAGATGAAGAGAGGGGGATAGAGTTAATCGGTGGGAGAAAAATGTTGAAAAAACATCATACATGAGGAAGGCACGGATGCATGCATGAAAAAAAAAAATTAAAGCCAAATGGCTCAGAGCAGCACTTTTGAATAGAAATATAATATTAAATATAATATTCTAAATGTTCTGGTAGTCACAGTTAAAAAATGAAACAGGTGAAATTAATTTTAATAATATATTGTATTTAACATGATATATTCAAAATATATCGTGTCCAGGGGTGCCCGGGTGGCTCAGTCGTTAAGCGTCTGCCTTCGGCTCAGGTCATGATCCCGGGGTCCTGGGATCGAGCCCCACATCGGGCTCCCTGCTCAGCGGGAAGCCTGCTTCTCCCTCTCCCTTACTTGTGTTCCCTCTCTCACTGTGTCTCTTTCTGTCAAATAAATAAATAAAATCTTTAAAAATATATATATCATGTCCACATGTAGTTAATATAAAAATTTATTGATTAAAATTTTAAGTTTCTATTTTCATGCTCACTCTTTGACCTGTGTAGTGTATTTTACACTTACAAAGCACGTATCAATTTGGATCTAGGGCTTGGTAGCCACATGTGGCCAGTGGCTACTGGACCGGGCAGTGCAGGCTAGACCCCTAAACTCTGTAGAACCAAGGGCAGTCCAGGCTCCCCCCAGCCCCCACCCGGACTCATTGGTTTGCCCATTCATGCGCACACACAGCATTTACAGAATGCCTGCTCCAGGACTGGAGCTTCTGGTGTGAAGTCAGAAGAGAAATGGTGTGTGTCACCAGCAAGCGTGCACTTTCCTGCATTTCAGGCCATGAGCTAGCCACCTGTGGGGGACTGGGGTCTGTCTTTCATCAGGGATCTCAAACTGGGGCCTCGAGGCTGTATGGTTGGCAGATACTTTGGATTTGGCTCTTTGAATTTTCCTGTACCGTGTCTTCAAAACATTATAACCCACCGGTTGTTATGCTTCGTCAGTTTAGCATTTTTTGCTCCATACCTGGCCCACATCACTCGTCACTCTACCTGTGGGCTCACTGCAGATGTTGGTGTTTAAGAGCCCTGACTCAGATGTCTTTAAGAAATCCCAAGACTGGGTAAGGTCAAAGGTAGAATGGACCTAGGGACCAACCAGGCCGTGGTTGGCAACCCTCGCTTGTGTTCTAGAATCATCTGGGGCACTTTTTAAATATACCATTTCCTGGGCCCCACCCTCAGAGACTGTGATTCAGTTGGTCTGAAATGGGGACAGGGACCACGTAGTTTTTAAAAGCTCTACCCAGTGATTTTTGTTCACTTTCTAACATGCTACTGCTGAGAACCCACAGCCCAGAGAGGCTGTTCATTTCAGCCAAGGTCACAGAGTACGCCAGCCTCCTAACTCTCAACCCACTGCTGTTTTCCCCAAACCACACTGAGGACAGAGGAGCCTTAGGAAACTTCCTGAACCTTCAGGAGGCCTTACGTACACCAGGAGCTTGGAGTGGAGAGTTAGAAATCTATAACCACTATGTTGACTCTTCCAGAACAAAGCCCTTGTCGGTTTACCACTCTGGGAAGATTGCCAGGCTCAAGTATTAATAATAATCTCTTTGTTTTTTAAATGCCTTATAATTGCATAAATAAAGCTTACTTTCTCTTCTTTAATGGTAATGAGGCTTATTTGACTGATTGGTTGATTAATAACACTCTAACTCCTTTGTCGACAAAACAAAAAGACCAAAGTGAATGTGGGGTGCTGGTGGCTTGGGATGAGGAGCAGTGATTCCAGCCACCCTTTCACAGCAGGCCTGATATCTCAGAGAGGGGTAGCTGCTTTCTGCACAGACAGACACTGATAAGTAAGGGCTATGGTCAGCTTGAGGAAGCTGGCCCCTGCATTTTCCTGTGGGGACAGTCCCCAACACCTTTTTTTTTTTTTTTCCACATTCTGCAATGTCCAGCCTATGACAGATGGCCGGTGAAAAGATGCTCCTCTCTGGTTTCAATACCAGTAATGGTTACACTCATTCTGGGTTAGCATTGTGCGTGCCCTTGTAGACACTGGAAATGGTGAAACTAATCCTGTTTGCTGCTTCCCACTGGCTGCCAGGAAACTCAGAGCCAAACCCGAGTTCTACCAGCCACAGGCACAGAGTCCTCAGTATCTGTTTGGTGTAATAACAACAGCTCGCATTTGTTGAACATTCACCGTCTACATGGACTCCTTGTACCTTACTTTCTGGAAACTGCATGTTCCTGAAAAACTAGAGTGGAGAGCTCCCTTTTATAAATCAAGCAACGTGTTCAGTGCCCTTAGGGAATAAGGAAACTCATTTAAATCGGAGAGCCCTTCGCTGTGAATAATGACCTCCTTACTCCACTATGTTTGCAGTGTCATTTGCAGGTTTTCAGACTCTCCCCTGACCTACAGAGGAGGCCAGCTGGGTCTGGCTGCTGCCTCTGACTTGGCTGTGAACTTTGGCTCTCTTTTTCTGAGCCCAGAACAGCCCCTGCTCTGGCTACAAGTCACCAGAGCTGAGCCCTGCTGCCAGGGGCCCATGGTTGTGGGTGGCTTTGCATGGACACACATTGGCCGAGAGGCAAAGGGAAAGGGAAGGGCTTGTCCCGGTCACGTGCCTCCTTGCAGTGGGTTCCTGATAGATAGCAGATGGAGAGACAGGGGAGTTAATGAGGTCGGTATTCTGGCCAAATGCTTTCCATCTTCCTCTCACCACTGAGCCCATTGGAAAAGAATGTCATGCTGGGTGGGTGGTTCAGGGAGAGCTAGAAAAGCTGAGCTTTCACCAAAGGTGTTGGGGGGAAGGGGTGGCTCAAGGAATAGTATGCACTGATTCAATTCAACTCAATTCAATGAATATTAAGCACCTTCGATACCAGTCACCTTTATGTGTCACCCCATGTATTCCTAAAATACCCTTCCATGTAGCTTTTGTAGGCCCTCCATTATAGCTGAGCTATGTAAAAGGCTCAGAGATGTTAAGTAACTTGGCCAGGATCACACAGCTGGGGTTTGAATCCAAGTGTCTCTCTCCCTGAAAACCAAATACACCAAGCTGCTTCTTCTACTACTCACTGTGTCACACATTCCTTCTTAAATTGTTTTCAGAGGTACAGCTTGAGGTCTCATTTCCGAAGCGTATCTTCTTGCTATAGTGAGGAAACGGGGGTGGGAAAGAGACTGAGCTTCAAAGCTTTGGGAAAAAGGATGGAAAGAGCAGTTTACACTTATAAAATTTGTTTTCAGCTCTCGCCAGGGATAGTAGTAATTTAATCATCAAGGCTGGCATCCCCTGCCTTGGGGGCTCCCTGCCTCGAGCCAGATGTTTTTATTGAATCTGGTAATTTTCAAAGAAAGGTCCAGATTGGAGTGTCAGATCAATGGCTGGCCTCGATGAACAGGACTCCTAGATGAACACAGGAAACCATCAGCGAACAGTGTGCTACGCAGCACTTGACAAGTCCGTGCCTTTCCATGCTCTCCCACACGGCAGCCCCGGGAGGCAGGCTTCATGACTGGCCCCATTTTACTGGTGAGAAGACTGAGCCCCCAAGACATTCCAAGTCAAGTGCAGAGCTGGGATGCACCATGTCTAGGAAGGTGCAAGCCTGGTCCCTGGCACTTACGGGTGCTCACAAACCATTGCAACCTCAGATTTCTAGCTCTGAGGCCTTTTTCTTCCATCACACCGTCTCTGCCTGGAGAAAAAGCAATCTATCCTGAAGGCTATTTTTCTCAAAATATGAAAAATCCCTTGCTGGGCTGTGATCTCATGTTCTTCCACAGGCCCCTTTGGGGTCTCCATGGACCATGCACATGACTTGCTTTTATCCATCTGGAGGTTATAAGAAACCAAATGTTGGCAGCATAACATCTTTCTTTGGAGGAACTCAGAAGCCTATCCCTGTATTTGTCTCTAGGGATCGAGGAAGAAATTTGAGAGGTTGTAGAGGAAGAAAGCACTGGCTTTGTTTTGTCAAGATCTGGGCTTTTTATTTACTTAGTTATTTGAGATAGAAGAGCGAGAGAGAGAGAGAGAGAGCATGAGCAGTGGGGAGGAGCAGAGGGAGAGGGAGAAGCAGACTCCCTGCTGAGCAGGGAGCCCAGTGATGTGGGGACTTGATCCCAGGACCCCGGGATCACATGACCCGAGCCAAAGGTAGACGCTTAACCAACTGAGCCACCCAGGTGCCCCAAGATATGGGCTTTTTAAACAGTTTCATCCCCAAACCCATAGCATCCTTTCTCCTCAAGAAAAAACAATCCCCCAAAACGTGCAAACCACCGTGTCCCGTGGCACCCACGGTTCTCTCTCTATGCATTCCTTACCTGGCCCTCCGACACGACAGAGAGTGGGAAGAGCTCCCTCAGGGGTCACTGGTGTGGGGCTCAGACCCAAGCCACTCAAGAGGGAAAGGCAGGTTGGAATCTGGAGGAACCATCAGATGGCTGAGAGTGTATGAATTCCAACAGGTAAAAGGACCAGTCAGAGTATAGAGGGAACACAGGGCCCCAAGCCTTGTCGAGTGCCCATGATACACCAGGTCATTCCCATCTGGGTTCCCCTTTTCTTTCTCCATCGACCCTGTGAAGTTGCAAGATGAAGAAATTGAAGCTCAAGGAGTCGCAACAGGTTATCCCAGGCCCATGGCTCGTCCGAGGCAGAATGGAGGCCAGAGCCCAGGTTCGTGATGCCAGAGACAGGGTCAGGAAGGAGCGAGGCTTGCTGACATAGTGGTACGCAGTCCTCATGTGGCCAGCCTGGTGTATGGTCTGGGCTCGGATGTGTGTGACCTGGAAGTAAGATGGCATCTATTCAGACACGCTGTATCAGGTAGGCTTGCCCTGTGTGGTCCAGTGCAGTGGCCAAAAGGTCATAGAGACTATTGAAATTTAAATTAGTTAAAATATAATACAAAATTCAGTCCCTGGGTTGCAGGAACCACATCTCAAGTGTTTAATTCTACAAGTGCCTGGTACCATATCGGACAGCACATTGAATGTTTTCCATGATGGCAGAAAGTTCTGTCGGACAGCGCTAGTCTCAGAGTTCTGGAGCCAGCCAAACAGGAAAGCGAACAGTTTGAGTCACCTCTGTATCTGAACCCCCAGCCCAGGCTTAGCCCAGAGAGGGAGGAGGGCACAATGCTGACCTCTCCTGCAGGCGCTGTTGGTGGCTGGAGCTCAGATTCCGGTGGCCCTTGTCATGTGTCCCACGCTTTTAGTGTCCCCTGGCTAGGCTTCTCAGCTTTGGCTGTGTGGGCCCCACAGCTCCCACTGATGTGTATTCCAGATATTCTGAGTCCGCTCTAAAGTTGTATGTTGTATGCCCTCTTTAGGACATTCAGTCCCAATTATTTTATCCTGAATATATCCAGAGTGAGGCCTGGCACAAAAACCGTAGGCGTTGGTGAAATCGTAGCACTCTAGAGAGGACAGACTGGCCAACAGTCATGACAGCCTTGGGTAAGGGTTTGTTGGGCATTCATTCATTCATACATAATGATCGAGCCTTCTAGTATGAGTGGGGCATGGTCGGTACAGAAAGCGGTGTTTAGGAAGAAATAGCTATTTCCTTGGTAGGTCGGGCGAGGGTACAGTTGGAGTCAAACATGAGCAAGGTCACTGGGCAGGACAGCCCCAAATCTGTGTGGTCAGGGAGACTCCTTGGATGCTGGGCGTCAGGAAGGTCACAGGTAGGGACAGCGTGCATCCAGGACTCAGAGTCAGAGAGCAGCCTTGAGACAGTGAATTGAATGGGGTACCAGGCCATGGACTGAGGGTCCTAGGGTTTTAGAGCAAAAGGCAGCTGGAAAGTCCCCTAAACCCCTTACACAGGGGACAGACCTGAGGCCCGGAGAGAAGCAAGGAATGCTGGGATTCAGTGGCAGGGCTATGTCTACAACCCCGGCCACCAGCTCCTAGGCTGGGACCCTTCCTCTCCTCTGTTCTGTTTTCTAAGGGACTGTGCTGAATCATAGTCCACATTCCTTACCACTCTGTAATGTGGCCACTCACCACGAGGGTAACTCCAACCCCAGGAGCCTTAGAGAATTTAGGTCTCAGGGAAGGAGGGCACAGAGCAGAAGCACTGGAAGTGAGACAGGATCCCAAAGGAACCCGTTAGCCACCTAGTGTGGAGGTTGTGAATATTAATTCCACCCAGAAAACCAGGGCTGGGATCCCAGCTCTGCCCCTTACTAGCTATATGACCTTGGGTGAGTTACTTCATTTCCCTGACCTTCAAGCCTAACTGGGGTGATAGTGACCTACGTTCTAGGCTTGTGCAGCAGAATAAAGAAGTTATTGTATCTGAAGCCTTTGGAAGTGTATCTGGCCTATTATAAGCACCATATGTATGTTAAGGTTGTTAGTACAAAGTCTGAGGTTACTGCTTAAGCAGATTTGTCCCCTGTCCTGGAGCAGGGTGTGTGATCTGACCTGTGTACTGAAAGGGAAGGGGACAGAAGGATTGCTCTCCCAGCACAACTTAGGAATCCTTCAATCCGCTCTGTGTGAGCTGGTTCAGAGCACCTCCTGTGCTCCTGCTTCAATCTCCCATAGAGCACATACACTGTTTCATCCTGTATTTGTAAATAGTTGAGTATTTGGCTTCTCTTCCCTATGAGAAAATAAACATCTTGAGAGTAGGAGCTGCATTTTATTAGGAAAGAGACTCAGGCCTTGATTTAGAAAATATGGATTCAAATGATTTCATCTGAATGATACAGCTTCACTTTGCCTTGCTTTGTTTAATTATTTTTTGTCAAGATTTCATTTATCTATTTGACAGAGAGAGAGAGAGATTGAGCACAGGTGGGGGAGGGACAGAGGGTAGAGGGAGAAGTAGACTCCCCCCTGAGCAGGGAGCCCGACACGGGACTCGATCCCAGGACGCCAGGATCATGACCTGAGCTGAAGGCAGCTGATTAACCAAATGAGCCAGCCAGGCACCCTGCTTTATTGAATTATAATTCATAAAGCTCCCATGTACAATTCAGTGGCTTGTAGTAGATTCACAGAGTTGTGAAACCATCATCACAATCAATTTCAGGACATTTCCATCACCCCAAGAAGAAACCCATACCCATTCTCTAGCACTTCCCGGGATGGTTGGTGGAACATTAAGTGAAACTATGCATGGGAACAGGACTGAGCACAAGGCCAGGAACACAGTTGGTGCCTAAATGATATCTGTCCCACAGGCCCTAGCACAGGGCTTGGTATAGGTTAGTGGCGTTGGATTCCCCCACCCCAGAAACACGAAGGCAGCTCTGCTAGGTCCCCTTGCCAAAGCCCGAGGAAGCTGAGCTCCCTTGTGGAGGCTCACTCCCAGGCACTGCTTATGCTGGGACACAGGCTGAGGTGTTGGGGCGTGGGGTTCAGCAGAGGGAGAGGTGTTGACCAGGAAATTTCCCATACACAAAGCCCATCAGGAATTATCCAGGAGACGGTCCCGTTCTCCACGCCTGGCAGCTCAGGGCAAAGAGAAACAGTGGCCTCTGTGCCTCATGGCAAATTGTCATTCAAGAACAGCCACTCTGGAGCCTAGGTGATTACAAACCAATTTGGCTGCTCTCTGAAAGTGGTTTCATTTTCTCCCTTTTCTTTCTTTCTGCTTCCAAGAAAAAGAAATTCCAGGCTCAAAAAACATTTTCATAGCCCAATTGTCTTCTTGAACAAGGACATGGCTCAGGGCAGGACTGGTCATTGTCTGCATGTGGGCCCTGAGAAGATGGCACAGAGCCAGGGATCTTGCCTGGGTAGCCACAGTGCATGACAACCAAGGACAGTTCTTGTCTGTTTTCTCTCTTAATTCCTTCCTAGCACCCAGTGTAGTGGCCAGTGCATAGTAGGTGTTTGATGGATATTTGCTGATTGAATTAATGGTTTATAGAGATGGGTGGATGGATGGATGGATGGATGGATGGATGGATGGATGGGATAGATGAATGGGATGAATGGATGGGATGGGATAGATGGGTGGTGGATTTCACTAGAATGTAAGTTCCAGAAAGGCAGGGGTTTTCATCTGTTCTGTTCACTGATATATGTCCAATGCCTAGTGCTTGGTACGTAGTAGACACTCACTAAATATTTGTTGTTGAAATGGGTGCATGGGGGTGCCTGGGTGGCTCAGTCAGTTAAGTGTCTGCCTTCGGCTCAGGTCATGATCTCAGGGTCCTGGGATCGAGTCCTGCATTGGGCTCCCTGCTCGGCGGGGAGTCTGCTTCTCCCTCTGCCTTTCCCCTTGGCTTGTGCTCTCTCTCTCACTCTCTCTTGCTCTCTCTCTCTCAAATAAATAAATAAAATCTTTAAAAAAATGAAATGGGTGACTGGATGGATGAGAGAGTGGATGGATGATGAATGAATACTAGTTTACTTTCAAACAGCATTTTACAGTTTATATCCTTGACATTTTTCAATCCTCAGCCAAGCTGTGCAATATAGTTTGGGCAGGTGCATAATTGGCCACTCCTTCCTTCGAGCCAAGCAATATTCTCAGGATTGCATGCCTACTTCTGCCCCAGGAACACCCTCCAACTTTTTTCAGAACAGTGAGCTCCTCCAAGCCTGAGTATAAATCTTACTCCTATTTCTAGTACTGAACACAAGGCCCACCACACTGTAGATAGTGTGTATTTGTGGACCAAGTAAGTTTAGTCACTGCCACTTTGGAGTGGGCCAGAGAAGTGACAAAACCAGTTCTGGCCACACAGCTAGTAGGTGGTAGAGAGAGGACTGAGACTCGGCTTCAGACTGCCCATCTGGGGCTTGTTTCATGTCAGGTGAGAGTGAAGATGATTTGCCTTTCTCTAGAGAAGGGGGCAGCCCGCATGAATAACTGGCAGACCCATCATTCTAGGGAGCTGGGAGCCAATGACAAGCAGCTTTTCCTGAGCCTCCTTGGTTGAAATGACTGCATCTGCCTAAGTCCCTGGCGCTTTTAGCAGACAGGGATTAGGTGATGTGCTCAGAAGCCTGGCCATCTATTGGAATTTAATGGAGTCACTGCCAGTAAAGATTCCCTAGGGCAGGAGGCAGATAGGATTTAGAGATAGAAGGGAGGAAACTTCTCACCTTTGGAAACTTGTGTTTTATAAGTCAAGGCCACTTTTGATCAATGCAAACTTGACCCTTGTGAAATAAAGCCCCGTCCCAGTCCTTGTCGGCCAAGAATGAGAGGTTGTGTGGCATTGTTGAAGGGTGCTAGCCTTTGGCTTCACAAATACTGGGGTTCGGATATAGGCCCCACTGCCTACCAGCTCGGGGCAGCAGTTAAAGGGGAGGAAGTAAGTGCCTTCTGAGCATCCAGCTCACACCAGTTCACTTGTCCTGGTATTGAGAGGCAGGGATTCACTTAATCTTTCCCATAACCCCTTGGGATATAGGTATAGTTGTTCCCATGTGACGCACGAGGAAATCAAGGCTCAGAAAGGTTAAGTGTCTTGCCCAAGGTCTCACCGCTGGTCGCTGTTAGAGAGGCCTGTTTGGTCTGACTCTAACACCCTTTCTACCTCAGCACATGACAAGCCACCAAACCGTTCTCCTCCACCTCCTCATTAATGTAAGGAGGATAGCACTAGATTTTCCATCTGCTCAGTCTGTACCATAGATCGAGTGACCCCCTTCAATGACAGGTGTTTGCAAGAAGGCTCGAACTCTTCCGCCTGAGCAGGCTCACATTCTGCAGGCTATTTGCACCCACGATGCTGGCAGATTCTCAGATGACAAGTCTTTTGAACATTTGCTAATATCTCAACCCTTCTAATTAAAACCACATTATCTGTGATGATTTTTAATGATAGCGTTTGCGGAGTTGGGATACTCTCTCGTCTCTCCAGTTCAGTTTGAAGTTTTCTCTTCTGAACAGCATGTGCAGTGTGGCCTTGATAATGGTCCGGTGGAGATTCTGCATGATCTGACCTGGTAGCCTGTGTATTCTCTTTTATTCCAGGAGCCTCTACTTGGGGCGGCTTGACCTGGCTGTCAGATGGTCTGGCAGCCCATGTGCCAAAGACCCATGGCAACTTTTCTTGTTGATTGCCTTCATTGCATTAGCTGAGTGCCGCTCACCCTCCACGCTTCCAAGGTGCAGGTGGACAGAAGCACCAGCTGGCCTATGACCCCTCCCACTGTTCTGTCCTTCTAGCTGAGGACCTTTGTGCTTCAGGCCCTACATCCAATCCTGATCTGAAACTGGAGATCAGGGAACAACATCCTGAGTGATTGGTCTATTGGGATTCATTAAACTATGGTATTTACTCCTGGATAGTGAAAAAAATGTTTTATCAGTTACTTAAGAAGGTATAACATATTTTCTTTGGGAGACAGTATCCAGCTTTTGAGGCTTCTAGGCTGGCCTGGCCCCTGGGTGCTTGTCTCATTACTTAGGCCTAGTTCCTTGATACAGTGAACGAGGTCCACCATAACTGGTCTTTATGTGCCTTCTTAGCCCATCTCCTACCACCCCGATGCATCCCATGCTTGGAAATGATGAACGCACGTCATCTTTTGGTCAGACTATCTCCTCTGCCTGGACTGTCCCTGCCTCGCTACCCTGCCTCCCATTCCCCCAGCACACTAACTCCTCCTCACCCTTTAAAATGCGACTCAGGGGTTGCCTTCTCCAGGAAGATTTTGCCACTGATCCCAGCTAGGTGAGGCATCCTCAGCTGCCCTTACACCCTACCCTGTACGGATCTCTTCACAGCATAGGACAGTGGCCTGTCTGGATGTCCTGCCATGTCTTGTGCATCTTGGCAACCCCACAGGGCCTGGAACAGAACAGTCCCTTAGTAATTGTGGTGTAACCAGATAGATGGATGAATGCAAGAGATAGAGATAGAGAGGTTGATCAGTTACTTAACTGAGCTTCCCTCTCGCTGCCAAAAGCCCCATCCCCAGAAAGCCCAACAGCCCAGTGAAGGTCATGAAATCTGAAGGTGACCAGTGTGAGGCTTGGAGTCCAGGAGCAAGATGTTAGGAGTTGGAATCCAAAAGGCAAAGTAACTGATGGAGGGCAGGATTCCTACTGGATCCAGACACACCTGTCATAGACATTCTTAATCCTTTAATCTTTTTTTTAAAGGTTTTTAATCTTTTTTTTTTTTTAAAGATTTTATTTATTTATTTATTAGAGAGTGAGCGGGAGAGAAACAGCATGAGAGGGGAGAGGGTCAGAAGGAGAAGCAGGCTCCCTGCTGAGCCGGGAGCCCGATATGGGACTCGATCCCAGGACCCTGGGATCATGACCTGAGCTGAAGGCCGTCACTTAACCAACTGAGCCACCCAGGCGCCCCAATCCTTTAATCTTTAATCCTTTAAACTCCGATATGAAATTTTTAAGTGGTTATGTTGCAGCTGGCATCATTTTGCAAATTCTCACTGATGGCTCTAGTTTCTCAGTGATTTGATCAAGTTGTCAGCTCTCTAAGCTTCAGGGTTGGATAGCCCCAGCTTGGGATTCTAGTTCTGCCAATTCCTGGAGGTGTGACCATAGACAAATCAGCTGTCCTCTTTGAAATTGTCATTCCTCTGGGGAATGTGTACACTAAATGAGATGATCAGTGGTAAGTGCAGGGAACTGGTAGCACTCTCAAATGGGGGTAATTGAGGAAGAGTTTAACGAAGGTCAGCGTCTCAGGAAAGCAGTAAGGGATGGTGCAGCACCCCAGAATTAGCAACAGCAGGGAACCATTACCATCTGTAGGCCTAAAAGGGAAGGAGTTGTACCTGCAGGAGAGGAGGCTGAATAGGAGCCATGGCCTTAGGAAGAAGAAATAAACCACTGCCATTCATGGCCTAGCAGGGAGGGGCCAGGGGGAAAAATTACCCAGCCCCCTTTTCATCCCACCCTGAGAATGGTGCCTCCCCCTGGCTAAACCCAACCAGATACCAGAGGGAAAGAAAATCAATGATAATACCCTAAAGGTCAGCGTTCTGGAGTCCAGGGCAACATAAGAAAGGGTAGAGAAAGAAGCTAGAGGGGCAAATGGAGAATGTCCAGCCCATCCCTGTCCTGACCAAACAGTGGGCTCTCAGTGTGGGCCACTTGTTTTCCTTACCTTATTAACATCTCTCCCTCTTAGGAAAAGGGACAGAAGAGAGAAGACTAAGCAAATCTGAACCCTCCTTATAGGTTCTCACAAGAGCGTGTTAAGAACCAAGTTGAAGTAGAAAGAATAAAGAATTTTTATTTATTTATTTTTAATATTTTATTTATTTATTTGACAGAGAGAGAGACAGCGAGAGAGAGGGAACACAAGCGAGGGGAGTGGGAGAGGGAGAAGCAGGCCTCCCGTGGAGCAGGGAGCCCGATGTGGGGCTCGATCCCAGGACTCTGGGATCATGACCTGAGTCAAAGGCAGACGCTTAACGACTGAGCCACCCAGGCGCCCCGAATAAAGAATTTTTAAATGTTGATTATCTGTGGATTTCTTTTATCCACGTTATCGCTTTCCGCCAGTAGCTGGGATAATTGAAACCTCATTGCCTTCTCTAACTGCAGCTGTTGGATGTGCGGAATGCACATCAAAGGTGTTTTTGTAAGGAACTGTATGCTGTAGTTTTTAATTAATTTTAATTTTATTTTTACAGTTGATCTAATAGAGTCAAATGAATCTTTATTGCTCAGATATGACCGAACTGGTGAAATAGGTCAGCCTTCCCAGGAGGAGTTCTTTGAACTTCTTCACATGTGTAAATCACCTGGCTCTGGTCTTGCAGGGATCGGGGTGAGATGCAAATCAGGTGGCAGGAAAAGGGGAGGCCAGAAAGAGCAGATGGTGTCAGCATCCTCTTCAGTCCCTGGACGCGCCCTACTGCGTGCTGGGCCCAGAGTGATAAAGGAGAGAGGGGTTGCTGTGCTTCTCAGTGGAGAGTCCAGTGGGAAAATGCACTTGGATGCTTGAGATGGAAAAGAGCAGGCGCCTTTCTTTTTCCTTCTCAACCGGCAGAATTTTACCATGCCTGCCCCTCCGCAGTGGCCTCCAGAGCTGTCACCCTTGGGGCCACTGCCCATGCTCCCCAGCCCAGAGGGACCCTCTCAGCCAAGGAGGATTCTCCTACAGCTCTCCTGGCACCACGATGTCCTCCCAGTAGCTCGAGACTTTCCCTGATCTCCTTCAAGGTTTTCAAGGCTGCACGCGAGAGCATCTGTTCTACCGAGACATCCACTGTGCTCTTTGCACCTTCCAAGTCCCAGTTCCTTCTTTTTCTGGTTGTCCCTATGGGAGGACAGCTTGGGCTTTCCCAAGGAACCCAGGCAGGGATTCAAAAAATCTCCCCTGCTGTGTGCTTCCCAGTGCACATGTTTGCTTCCACTGGCGTGGGGGGCATGGTGCTCCCAGCCTCCCCAGCTTCACCCCCTCCTCCCTACCCCCGCCCCCTGCCGCCGCTTGCCTGGCACTGGAATACATGAGAGTCAATGCATAGTATTACACTAAGTCATAACATTTATTAGATCTTTCATGTGTCTGAGGGAAAGGAAAACAAAAAATGGCTTTTAAATCTCACTGCCCAGATAACTCCTATTAACTTAAAGAAAAAAGAGTAGATGTACATGGTCAGAAAGTGCAGAGTACAGAAAGATAAAACAAAATACATAACTCGTCTGACGTTCCTCCTTGCCTTTCTCCAAAGGTGACCACTCAGAAAGAGTTTGTATTTTTCCAGAAGAAAAAAAAGGAGACTCATGTTTTATTTACACCAAAGAGGTCATTCTATCCACCATCTACACCTTGTGTTTTTCCTTGACACATATTTAGATGTTTCACTCTTAATCCTTATAGAACTCACTCTTGTTAACCTCTGCATATCCTTACAGAGTTTGAAAATACCAGAGGTGGTTAACCTCCTCCTCTGTCCATAGACACTCAAGTCTTTCTCGTTTTTTGAGCTAGATACTCTTTATGTTTTGAACTCTTTAGTGAATTCTGCATATTGCCTATCCAGGCATATTTAGGGGGATAACTGGAGAGTCAATTACTAAAACTAGAACTGATACCAAAAAGTAGGTAAAGTTAAATTTTGGTGCATATTGCCAAATTGTCCTGCAAAATGTTGGCAGAAGCTGAGAGTGCCCCTTTCTTAGGGGCACATACTAGAAATTATCAGGTTTTTCCATTGTTGTCAGCCTGGTGGGGAAAAAAATACTATTTCATTGTTGTTTTTATCTGCATTTCTTTAATTATCAGTGCAGCCAAACATCTTTTCATATGTTTATTATCTGTTTGTATTTGTTCTTCTCTGAACAGACTGTTCATATCCTTGTCTATTTTTTTCTCCTACTGGACCAGAAATAAATTTTAAAGTATTTTGTGAAATCAAATGCAGGATCCAAATCTCAAATACTTTAATTTTATCATTGATTTTATTTCCGTTTGTATTGAGATGGCAAATCGCAGGGAGGGCTGTGCGTCTGAACATCTTTATACTCTGCTGCTTGAGCAGGGAACCCTCTATAACCTCTCAGAAGGGTCTGTCTGTTCCCACCCCAAGTAGAACAAGGCAATTAATTATTTAGCATCCCAGCGGTTCAGAAGGGGAACTCTACCAGTCAAACCGTGCTCTGGCAGCTGCTAAGTACCATGCACTAAGACACGGATCAGCTGTGGGACTCCGTGCTGTCCATTTAGATGAGGCCTTCACCAGCTGCCTGTTGTGAGCCTCCGGGGGTCACATCCTTGACACCATCTGCTGGACCATGAAGATCATCAGCATGCCAAGGAGTCTGACAGGCTGTGATGATTTTCTACTTTCGTGCATTTTATTTTCCTGGCATGAAGAGGATTCATTTTCTGGGCAAGCTCTTTGTGCATTAGACACCCCATAAAAGGAAACTGAGCCCCCTTGGGTACATTGATGAGTTTGTCCTGGCCTGAAGGTGGTCAGGCCCTGAGTGTGAGTTTGGGTGAGTGCAGCTGATGTTTTGGCCCCAGTAGATGGGTTGTTATTTCACCTGTCCGTTCATCCATCCCTTCACCCAACAAACATGGGTTGAGGGCAGTCCAGTATAGAAGCTAGAAGTTGAGGCTTTACATACAGAATAAGCCTCAGTTCTTGAACTTTCTCTTGCAAGCTGCATTATTTCTTGCTTCTTAGGGCCTTTGAGTTTCCTTAACTATGAGATGAGCAACAATGCCTACTTCAGAGTTGGGAAGTCTGTTGAGATAATATATGTTTTAGGCAACTGTTGCTACATCATGCAGCATTAACAAGACACTGGAAAATTCAGCGGCTTAAAGCAATAATTTATTCCTGTTCCTGTGTCTGGGCATCAGCTGGGTGTCAGCGGATCTAACCTGCACTCAGCTGGGTGTGGCTCTGCTCTGCAGGTTGGATCCAAGTCTGCACCATGAGCTCTTCATTTCCTTGGATCCATGGGGTACCTGGGGCAGCATCTCAACCGTCTGCCTTCTTTGAGAAGCACTGGAAAGTTCAGAGCGAGGGCCATGAGATGAGGGATGAAGAATTAGGAACAATAATGCATTCTTCCACTCCATACACTTCCTGGGACAGAGTGCTTGTCCTCGTTCCCTGGCTGACACACTAGAGTGGACTTCTTGACATAACGCCATTCTCCCCCTGGATGATTGCCGAGTCTTATGCTTCTTTTTTTTTTTTTTTTTTTTGAGTCTTATGCTTCTTTTCATCCACCCACTCTTATCATCTCTTCATTCTTCAGCTTCCCCAGGACTGATCTTCTTGAGAAAACTAAAGGAAACTAACACTCAGAGAGCTTTTACAATTTTTTTTCTTTGCCTTTACTATGCTGTAGTTTTATGTCATTCTCAGTTCTGCAATATTCTCAGCTGTTTGTTCTTCAAGTATCTCCTCTCCCCCATTCTTGTCTTTTGAAATTCCCGTGAGATCTATGTTACCTCTTCTGATTCTGTCCACCTTTGTTTTAATACATCTGTCATATTTTCCGTTTATCTCCCTGAGCTACATTATGGGAAATTTCCTCAAACCTATCTTTGAGCTCCCTAGATCTTACTTCAGCTGCACATAATCTGCTGTATCATTTAGCCTCTGGATTTTAATTTTAATGACAGTGGTTTTTTTTTTTTTATTCTTATGTTAATCCCCATACATTACATCCTTAGTTTTAGATGTAGTGTTCCATGATTCATTGTTTGTGCATAACACCCAGTGCTCCATGCAGAACGTGCCCTCCTCAGTACCCACCACCAGGCTAACCCATCCTCCCACCCCCCTCCCCTCTAGAACCCTGTTTCTTTTTCAGAGTCCATCGTCTCTCATGGTTCGTCTACCCCTCCGATTTCCCCCGCTTCATTCTTCCCCTCCCTAATGACAGTGTTTTGTTTTTTTCATTTCCCTGGTTTTATTTGGTTCTCTTTCAAACCTGCCTTTATTTTTTTTCATGGCGTGTCTTGTTCTTTTAATATGACTTTTATTCCTTCACTTTTCTTTTTTAGTCATTTAAATACATTTATAATCTATCAGATAATTTTAGTATTTCGAGGGTGTTAAGCCTCCTTATTGTGCGTGCTCGTAAAGTGTTTTCTTGGCTAATTTTTTTTTTTTCTGTAAGCCCATCTTCAGGTGATGTGGTTTTAGTTGTGGTTATTGTTTTACTTATTTGAGTGGGATTTCCCTCCATTCAGGGTTATGGAAGTGCCCTTACAGACTCTATAGAGTTATTTTGTGCCTGATTTGACCAAATGACACAGAGTTTTCACTGGCCCCGGGCCAGATTTTACATTAATTTCTTGGTTTAGGATTCCTGCAACCCAGAGGTGATGTAAATTTGGACTTTGTACTTGCATATGGTACAGGATTGAGTTTGTCTGTATCATGGGGTAATTTTTGTTTTCTTCCCAGAGCCCTGAGCAAAAGCAAGCTTCTTAGCCTCGACTATAGTTCAATGGACAGAGATCTCATTTGTGGAGGAAAGAGACCCTTTCAAGAGCCTGACGGGGGCTTCATTCCAACCCCCTGCCTCCCATGCCACTGGGTCTCCCTCTTCTTTTCCCCACAGGGATGTTAAAACCCCAGTCCTTAGCTGTTATGTCCATGTCTGTGTCTCACATACTTGTGGGGCACTTTCGCTTCTGCTCTTCCACTCAGGGCTCTAGTTTAATGTTCCTGATTTAATTTTTCCATTTAATTTTGTCCCACATTTTTATATGGCTTTGGTCAGAAGGGAGAGCCTGTAAATTTAGTCTACTATATTGTCAAAACTGGAAACCAGAAGCCCAACATTTACAGCTTCTCAAAAAAAAAAAAAAACCCAAAAAACCAAAAATAAAAACACTACTGGGTCCTTTTAACTTTAAACTTCTTACCAGGATATAGCCCCAAAGTTACATGTTTGCTAAATAATTGAATAACAGACACTTGTTGGATTTAAGAAATGATTGAGCGTTAAAGCCTTTGCCTAGCAGGTTGTTGTCTAGAGTCGCCTTCTATTGACTCCTGTAATAATTAGAACTTCAATTATTCATTTCAATTAGAAACATGGCATAATGATCACAAATGTCATTAAGAAATTGAATTGTGTCTAATGCTGGATTGATAGAAGGCTGTATTTCCTAGGACCGTTCCTTTCTTTAATGCCGGGAAACCAGACAGCCTCAATTAGAAGAACCAAAGTTACAGCAGAACTTTTGAAAGATGCAAAAGGGAGCGTAGGGCAGCAGGGTTGGCCCTCAGTGGTGTGGACATGTGTGGCTCCATTCCCCACTTGGGACAAATGTCTCCAATCTAATTACTCCCAGGCACAGGTTTGAAAGTCACCAGATGTGTATTCCTCTTCTAGCTCTGTCACTTCCTACCTTGTGCCTTGCATCCTAGGTAACCTCAACACAAACACAAACAATGACCCTCTAGCCAGAGAAGAGCCCTCAGTGGGAAGTACCAGCACTTCTATGTGCCTGCCCTGTGCCTGGCACCCTGCTCAGCCCTGTACTTGGCTTCTCTTGGTCTCACAGCTGATTTCCTGGGCATTTTCTTAGGAGAAAATTAGTGCAGAGCATGAAGAGATGGTGTGTTGGGAATCAGTGATGCATATTAAGTGTTTCTGTAGTGAATGAATAATGCTGTAACTACTGCTAAGAGTAAATGGATATTCGGCTCCTACTAGGTATCAGTTACTGGAATAGTCACCTGACATACATTTTCTAATTCAGCCTTCAAAACCATCTTCTGAGATTACTCCTACTTTAAATATGGTAAACCAGCTTGATGGGGATAAGTCACCCAAGACCACGTGGCTCGGGGGTGACAGATCTGAAATACCCAGATCTCTGATTTTAGATGACCAGATTATCAACATTGTGTATAGAGGAAGTGAAGAAGCTGGGGGAGTATTTCTCAAATAAATGAAGTGTGTGAACATTATGATATGTTTGGGTGGCTCAGAACCTTTTTTGCATAATTCTTGTTTCTCAGAAGAGTTTCAGATGACTGAGTTTGCTGGATAGATAAATGTGAAATGGGACCCAGCACTGTACCTGGCATATAGTCGAGGCTTAATAAATATTTAATGATCCAATCAATTCATTAATGATTTAGTTATTGGCTGAGGGTTATACTGTCATTTTTTTTTTTAAAAGATAGTCTAGAAGCATGGTAGAAAATGCATGGATTAGGCTTGGAATTAGAAGGGCCCATATCCTGCAGAAGAATGAAACTGGACCACTTCCTTACACCATACACAAAAGTAAATTCAAAATGGATGAAAAACCTAAATGTAAGACAGAAATCCATCAAAATCCTTGAGGAGAACACTGGCAGCAATCTTTTGGACCTCGGCTACAACAGCTTCTTACTAGATACATCTCTGGAGGCAAGGGATACAAAAACAAAAATGAACTGTTGGGACTTCATCAAGATAAAAAGCTCCTGCACAGTGAAGGAAACAATCAACAAACTAAAAGGCAACTGATGGAAGGGGAGAAGATATTTGCAAATGACGTATCAGATAAAGGGTTAGTATCCAGAATCTATAAAGAACTTATCAAACTCAACACCCAAAAACAAATAATCCAATTAAGAAATGGGCAGAAGACATGAATAGACACTCTTCCAAAGAAGACATATAGTTGGCTAACAGACACATGAAAAGGTGCTCAACATCACTCATCATCAGGGAAATGCAAATCAAAACCACGATGAAGTACAATCTCATACCAGTCAGAATGGCTAAAATTAACAAGTCAGGAAACAACAGATATTGGCGAGGATGCGGAGAAAGGGGAACCCTTTTTGCACTGTTGGTGGGAATACAAACTGGTACAGTCATTCTGGAAAACAGTATGGAGGTTCCTCAAAAAGTTAAAAATAGGACTACCCTACCACCCAGCAATCGTCCTACTAGGTGTTTATCAAAAGGATTCAAAAATACTGATTTGAAGGGGCACATGCACCCCAATGTTTATAGCAGCATCATCTACAATAGCCAAATTATGAAAAGAGCCCAGATGTCCATCAACTGATGAATGGATAAAGATGTGGTATACATATACAGTGGAATATTACTCAGTGATCAAAAAGGATGAAATCTTGGGGCGCCTGGGTGGCTCAGTTGTTTAACCAAACTGACTCTGGATTTCAGCTCAGGTCATGATCTCAGGGTCCTGGGGTTGAGCCCTGCGTTGGACTCCCCACTCAGCGGGGAGACTGCTTGCCTCCTTCTCCCTCTGCCCCTCCCCTACTCATGCTCACTCTCTCGTTCTCTCTCTTTAAAATAAATCAATCTTTAAAGAAAAAAAAGAATGAAATCTTGCCATTTGCAACAAAGTGGATAGAACTAGAGTGTATTATGCTAAGCGAAATAATCAGAGAAAGATAAATACCATATCATTTCACTCATAATGTGACATTTAAGAAACAAAACAGATGAACATAGGGGAAGGGAAGGAAAAATAAGATGAAAACAGAGTGGGAGGCAAACCATAAGAGACTCTTAACTATAGAGAACAAACTTAGGGTTACTGGAGGGGAGGTTGGGGGGGTTGGGCTAAATGGGTGATGGGCATTAAGAAGGGCACTTGTTGGGATGAGCACTGGGTGTTATATGTAAGTAAAGACTCACTAATTCAACTCCTGAAACCACTGCTACACTATATGTTAAATAACTTGAATTTAAAAAAGAAGGGCCTATGTCCAAATTTTTCTTAATATGTTTATTAGCTCTGTGCCTGTGGGAGGTGGATTAATCTCTTTGTGCCTCAGTTTCCTCATCTATAAAATAGGGGTAATCTTATTATCTACATGGTTCCTTTGAGAAAAATGTAGTGCACCTAGTGTATATAGTAAATAGATAAAAGCACCAGATAGTAAGTAGTGGATAAAAACGATTGCTTTTATTGTAAGCACAAAACTAAATGGGAATTATTAATAGTTGTTACTGCATGGCACTAGCGTTGTTGGTAAGGAAGCTGAATAAAATGGGTGAAGAGCAAATCATTGCTGAAGAACAGGTCAGGGCACGTGGATCCCACAGACAGCATCATCAGAAAGTTGGCATTCAAAGGACATTCTTCCTCTTTCCTGGCCTTCTAAAAACCTGGTCACCAGCTCCTGCTATTATGGACTTGTGGCCAGGGGAAGTAACACATCAAAAGGAATGGGGTGGGGGAGGAGAAACTTGTCTTCCCACAAAAGGAACAAAAACAGCCCATTATTCAAAGTCTCTGCTGAAAGAGGAAAAAAAAAAATTCTCTGCAGAAAAAGTTGACCATATTCTGTGGAAGATGCTGTAGTTTCCATGGCAATTAATGGTGTTAAGTGCACTTCATAACTCAGAGGTCTCTAGTGAAGATAGAGAGGGAAAAGGGAAAAAGGTAGTTTTTTAAAAATAGTATTTGAAGATTTTTTTTTCTCTGAAAATCCTTTTACTGCCTCTATCGGGCAGGAGTTTTATTTTTGAGTCCTTGGAAAGATGTGCAAAATGACTTTAGGGATGGAATTATAGATACAATGGAGACACCCAGAATAGCTTCTCTCAGAGGCATGGCGGACACTTCTGAAAGAATTGCCAGACATTGACTCCTTGGGCCAGCAAAACCCCCTTCTCTGGCCCCGGCGGGAATTGCTCTAACACGGTGGTACCTGGCCACAAAGGGAGGGGTTTGCCTTTTCTATTCCCAGAACTGAATGAATTCTCAGGAAGGAGAAGTTTGCAGAACCTCTCCTCTAGCCCCTAAATCATCTAGGCCAGTCAGTGCAAACTCAGTCAGCAAGTATTTATTTATCAAATGCCTAATGGGTGCCAGGTACCTCGTTGGGACATTTGCACAGGTCTCTCAGGGTTAGAGTGATGGTGCCTCCACTCTGAGCCTCAGGGATGCTCAGTGAAGCTCCATAAGGTCACTACAAAGCTCCAGAAGAACCATGTTATCTCTTCAACTAGATGGAAGACTTGGCCCTGTGCCTATCTAAGGGGCCAGAGTATGAGCCATCTGGGTGAACAGGGCTTCTATGCTCTCCTGTGAAGACCCAGCTGAAGGTATGGGCCACACTGTAGCTCATTGCCCTTTATCTGTTTTCTTACCTATAAAATGGGTGAAAGGAACACATATGCAAACTTAAGGCCTGCCAATGTTCAAATGCCCTGGGAGTCCAGAAAATTCCCTTGTCTTAGTTCAGTCTTTTGATGTAAAAGAAGTTCCTCAAGAATGCGATTCTGGTGTTGAAGGAGGCCATGTTGTATGATAGCACCAGAGGCATTGGCCTAGAAGAGCCATGAGTTAAATCCTGGTTCTCCCATTTCCCGGCCAAGAAACATTGGAACATTCACATATTTCCATTGCTATAGAATAGATTGTTAATGGTTACATCGAGTCCTGTTGTAAGGATTAATGACAATGGACGTAAACACCCAACCCAAGACCTGGACCCGTTGGGGCCTTACCTACCACAGTTAGGTGGTAACTGGTGATGATGGCTTTCTTCTGTCCTAAAGAAAGACCGAGCCTCCGGGTCACTGCTGAAAGCGTGGTGTGGGCACGTTCTTCTCCAATGCTGAAGTCCTGTTCCATTCTTGCTTTAAATGACTCAGCTTTAATTTCTGGGGATGACATTCTGGAGTCCCCACTGTAAGGTAATCCTTGTCTTTTGGTTTTGTTTGGAAGTCTTTGAATATTTTATTGTGAAGTATAGTATTCGTACTGAAAAGTATACCACGCATATATATACCAAGGAATAATCAAGAAGTGAACACCCATGTCACCACCACCCAAGCACAAAAGGAACACTGGTAATGCTCCTGAAGCCTTCTGGGCCCCCCGCCATTCACAACCCTCCCATCCTCCCTTCGCCCCCACCCTGCCTTTGATGAGAATCTCATCCTTCCTTTTCTTTATTTTTTTGACATCTTCGTGTGTGTACGGAAACAGTTTCCCTTAGTTTTGCCCATTTTTGTACGTTGTATAGACAGAGTCCCATAATAATTATCTGTTTGTGCCTGGTCTTCTTTGCTCAATACCATGTTTTTAAGATTCATTTAAACACTGTGTAGTTCAAGTGTGTTCATTTTTCTTGGTGTGTGATATTCCATTGCACACGTATCCAGAAATTAGCTGTTCTGCTGTTGAGGGGGATTGGAGTTGTTTCTGATGTTTGACTTATAAACATTGTTGCTCTGGACATCTTCCTATGTGTCTTTTAGCTGTGCCTGTCTGTTGGGTGTGGAAATGATGGGTCATAAAAGGCTAGGATCTTCAACTTTCCTACATAATGCCAAATTATTTTCCAGTGAGTTTGCTCACTTGCCTTTTTATTAATTTTTGCTATACACAGATAGCTCTGCCAACCGAATGGAGAGAGGCCCCGGTTTCCTCAGTTTTAAAATCCGAGAAATAAAAATCATCTCACAGGTTGTAATAAGGATGGGATGAAATAACATTTGTGTGCTCAGCAATGTCTTAATAATAGCTAACATTTATTGAGTACTCTGTAAAAGCAGTCCGTTTATCTGGCCTCCTCATTTATCCTTTCCATGCGTTTATCTGTGGAAATTTGGCTGAAATTATAAAGGGACTTTATAATTTCTCTTGGATTCTTCTTGTGTTCTACTAACTTGATCCTTTTCCCTCTCTTTCTTCTTTCCTTTCCTTTCCTTTCCTTTCCTTTCCTTTCCTCTTTTCTTTCTTCTTTCTTTCTTTCTTTTCTTTCTTTCTTTCTCTCTTTCTCTTTCTTTCTTTCTTTCTTTCAACTAGGTATTATGTGCTTTCACGTGTCATCCAATTTAACCTTCTCAACACTGCCATGATGTTAGTTCTATTATTATCTCTGACTTTCACATGGAGAAACTGAGGCACAGAGTAGTGACGTGATTTGCCCAAAGTCCTCCAGCTAGTAAGTGGGAGAGCCAGGGTTCCTATGCATGTTCTCTGCTTCCACAGAGGGTACCCAGCCAGAACTCAGCATGAGGGAACATAGTTGGTGCCAGTTAATGCCCTACTGATGCTTACCTACCAACCTGCCATGAGTTTGGTTTTTCTCAGTGCAACCTGGGCTGAAGTTGGACACGGAGACTGAGAAACTTCATAGAGTCAGTCAGTCCAACATGCCCTGGTTGCAGAGCTCTTGCTGCACTGTAGGGCCTGCAGCAGGCGGGATAGAAGCTCTGGACACAGGCGTGCCTGTGTTCTTCCAGCCCAAAAGATTTAGTGCTGTGGAGAGCCATCATGGCTGCAAAGAGGTGGCATATAAGGAGATGGTTTTCTGTGTTCAGAAGCAAAGATAAAGGGCCATGCCGTTGAGAGCACTTCTGCCTAGAGAAATCAAGGAAGGCTTTCTGGAGGAGGTGACCTCTGTGGCCTTGTTTCCTCAAGCTATCTTTGACTCTTAGGGAGTTGACCCACCATTAAAGAAGACTTTTCCCCACTGCAGCCTCCCTGGGCTCCACCTTCCTTTGGCCCAGAGGTCTCTGGTTATTTAAGAGAGGCCCTGGGCAAAGATATCCCCCCTTGCTCTGAGTCTTCTTTGCTATCTTCCCTTTCCCTCATCCCTACTGCTAGTCTGTTGTGGATACAGGCTTGTGAAAGAGAGGACTGTTTTATAACAGGAGCTTAACATGATTCATTTCAGATTCCCCAAGGACTTTTGTAAAGTTTGGAATGAGTCATAATATATTTTTTTATTAAACTCCAAGACCCAACAAGCAGGAAACTCTGTTCGACAACATAATATAACTGATAAACCGCGAAGCAGGCTTTTTTATGGGTGAGTCCTCAAGCTGCTTCAGAAACTTTCATGCCTGCCTCTCCTATCACTGCCTGCTTCTGGAGGGATGTTTGCAGGGCTTTAGAGACTCAGCATGCCACTCTCAACACACACACACGCTGTGCCTCCTAATACCACCATCAAAAGCTGAGGGACTCAGGACAAAAGCAGGACCTCTTTGCATTCCCACTCCAGACTTTCCAAGAACTAAGGCCTACCATGTTCTCCAGAACACACGAGGCCCCAAAGCGGCATGCAAGCAGGCTGAGACCTGCTCCCCTCCACCCCATGAAGCTCTAGTGTATGGCGGGATTCTCAGACGGTGGTCCCTAGACCAGCAGCAGCAGCACCTCAGACTTTTATGAACTGCAAATTCTCAGGCCCCAACCCAGACCTACTGAGTCATAAACTGTGGAGGTCGGGCCCAGCGATGTGTGGTTTAAGGGGCTCTCCTGGTGATCTGAGCCTTGCTAAAGTTTGAGAACCACAGGCATAGGGCCTTGTCACTCCAAGTGTGGTCCCTGGACTTGGGGCTTGTTGGAAATGCAGACTCCCAGGCCCTCTGCAGACCTGCTGAATCCCAATCAGCATTTTAACAGGACCCTCAGTTGACTCTCACCTGCGTTAAAGTTTGAAAAGCAAACTATAGTAGGACACCCCTGGGAATTCTCCCTCTGCTTCTCCTGGGCTGTGTGATGGTGGCTGGACACATGACTTCTCCGAGCCTCAATGCGCTGATGGGTAGACACAGAGACTGTTGTCCTCCTGGTTGTCGCACTGTTTACAAGAATGCATCCCACAGCCCCGGCTCCCCTGGAGGTGCTCAGAACCTCTTCTGCCTCTCCCTGGGGAGCACATAACCTCCAATTGGAGCTCTCCAATTCCGCATATGGAAAGGCTCGTGCGGTTTTCCCTTTGAAGTGTTTTGTATTTGCTTTAAGGTCAGCACGGTGGTGTGATCCGGGCATGTCTGGTGACTCTAGAGCACAAATCAGAAAGACTCCTTCAGTGCTGTCTAGAGCGAGGCTGCGTGTGAGCACAGCAATCAGATGAGTGCCGCACCGCCTTATCACACACACGGGAGGGTACTTCATGAAAGAAGAAAACAGGCTACCTCAAGTCTGATATGTTGCTGAGAAGTGCTAAAAATGACCTCAGACTCGCAGATATGCCCCCCAAGTCCTGCTGTGGCATGGACCCTTGATGGGAACAAGGATCACACAGAGCCCTGCTCTGTGCTCCCAGATGAAAAGCGACAAAGCCAGACACAAGGGGAGGGGACAAGGGGGGCTGGAAGTCCGTTGACCCTTTCTGGGGCCACCAAAGGGGAGACAGGAATCAAAGCCCTCCCAGACCCCCAGACAAGTGGCAATTTCCCTTCCCAGGGTGTAGTGTTTAAAAAACCGCACCAGACAGGGCTGCCTGTGTATGCCGAGGGGCCCTCACACACTGTGAGGGGGGCGAATATGGGGACCGCTGCTCAGCAGAGCAGTTTGGCAATAGATTCAAGAACTTCGCAAAAGTCTATATCCTTTGACCTGGTAATTCTACTTCTGGGAATCTGTCCTAAGAAAATAATCTGAAATGCAGACAAAAATGTATACACGTGGGTGTTCCCTGCAGCTTTATGTACGAGAATGAAAAATTGGAAACCACTAAATGCTCCCCTTGAGGGAATTGGTTAGGTAAATTATGGTTCATTCTTAGAATGGAATATTTTGTAGCCGTTAAAAATGATGTTTACAGAGCTTTTAACGACACGGGGAAATGCATATGGTGTACCATTAATGCAAAGGGCAGGATATGAAATTATACACACAGTGTGATCTCCGCCGTGTAAAACAATCAGAGAAGACTTACAGGAAGGAAACACACACACACACACACACACACACTGTTAACAGTGGTTGTCTCCGGATCGGAGGACTGTGGATGATTTTTCTCCTTTCCACCTTTTTTTTTTTTTTCTACATTTGGAAATGATTGCTTATCAGCTTGGGGAAATGTATTTATTTAAGCCTCACAGCCAATGAAGGGAAAATCACCATTAGTTTGAGCTCTGATGAGGGCTACCACAGCTGTTTTTCCCTCCTGTATATATATTGTTTTTGAAATCACAGAATAAAATTAAATAACCATTATTTACCAAGTTAAAATCAAATCAAAATAAATAAAGCATCTGAGGCCCTGTTGAGGATGGCGTCTGCTCCCCAAAGAAGTGATTGCCTGTTTCTAGCTTATCATTTTGCGGGGATCTTATGAAACCAGCCACTGTGAAATTGACTTCTAACTGATCCTAATTGAGATGGGGCCCAAATGCAAGGATCAGAAATGAAATTCGGGATGGCCGCCCCACGGTCTGGGCCGTGGCTGGGGCCCTGCACATCCCAGGTCGCAGATGAGCTGGCTGGGGGTTATGGTCTAGTTCCAGGTTCCACTCTTTGCCTTTCACGAATGACTCCAGGGTCCCGCCACCCATCGGTTGTTTCGTCACTAGCTCGGGGCTGACCAGGAGTTGAGTGTAGATTCCTGGGCCTGCAAGGATTTTAGAAGGCCTGTGGTTGGACATCCCATTCTCTACCCTACCACTGTCCCTCACCCCTGCACTCACTCCAGTGTGTACATGTCGTCCTGCGTCTGTCCCTCTCCGTAAGTGTGTCTGACACTTAGTGCTGGTCTGCAGTGAGCAGGCTTCATGCTAGGCCTCTACCAAGCATCACCTTGTTTAATCCCCACAGTGACCCTGTAGGTGAAGTATTATCAAGCCTCATTTTAGAGTGTAAAAAACTCAGACATTCTTCCTTCTGCCTGCTTGGGAAGCTCATAGGATTGCAGAAGTCAGCGTCTTCTCATTAGGATCTCTTCCAACTTTGGAGTGACCAATTCTCTTAACAGTAAAAGCAAATAGTCCAGGCCCCGACCCATAGGCTACGAGATACCCAGGTCCCTCCTTGGTCTCCTCAGATCTGCTTGGCCAACCTTTCCCTGCTTGCCACCTTGGTGCCTGGCTATCTCTCCCTGTCCTCCTCCCTTTGGGTCCCCCCCACACCCCTCTTCCAGCTGTCTGCTGTCAGATTCATTCATTGCTCTCTTAGATAGAACATCTCCATCTGAATCCAGGAGGCCTACCCTTTCATATCCCAACTGGCTCCTACCGGCATTTTTCTCCTCCAAGTGAATTCTCTGTCAGAGATACCTTCTGACTTATTTTCAAGCCAGCAGCTTTTACTGTGGCCAGCATTTTAAAATAACTTCATGTGTGTACACTTCTTATTGTACTGTATGATGCAAAATAGAGCGCTGAAAAACATCTAATATTAAACTGAGGAGAACTAATTAATGAGAAAGGAAATAGAACAATTGATATGATTTAAAATGATAACAGTACATTCTCACAAGTTTGAAAACCTCCATAAGGGAGCTGTTTTCTGGGAAAATGTAAATTACTCAAACTAACTAAAAAAAAAAAAAAGTAGGAAAACTTAAAAAAAATCCTAGGCAAAGGGAACACTGAGAATGATTTTAGTGGAATGATTTATTTTTAAAAGGCCCAGGTAAGATGATTTAATGCTGAAACTTCCCACGTATCACGGCACAAATGATCAAAGGATTCCCACGCCTGCAAAGTGGACAAGTGTTAGGATTGGATGGCCTTGTGTTTAAATCCTGATTTACCAGGAGCGCCTGGGTGGCTCAGTCCCTTAAGCTTCCAACTCTTGATTTCAGCTCGGGTCATGATCTCAGGGTTGTAAGATGGAGCCCATGTCCGGCGGGAAGTCTGCTTGAGATTCTCTCTCGTTCTCTCCCCCTCTGCCTCTCCCCCACCCCATGCATGCTCACTCTCTCTCTCTCTAATAGATCAATCAATCAGTCTTAAGTCCTGATTTACCATTTACCAGTTGCATGGCCATGGATAGTTATTCAAGCTCCCTGAATCTCAGGTTTCCATAGGAATTCAGCAGTGGAAGTGGTCATGGGGAGACAGAGGCGCCCACGTGGGCTTTCTGGAGGATCTGGCTGGTGATGGGCTTGACTTACCAGTCAACTTTCACATTCTTGCTCAGGCCCTTTACCATTTCGGGATGGACTTGTAAGTTCCCTGGCCTGTGTTGTGGCGGAGTTCATGCCATGGTAGTGCTGAGGACCCACGAGTCTTGTTATCACTGCCTGCATACCTACCCCAGTACTTCCAAAGCCGTCAATACCACTACTGACGACTGCCACAAAGCATGTCCTGGACCCGGCATGCTGCTAAGTTCCACGTGCAGGAGCCCACTTCACCCTCACAGCAACCCTACACGGTAGATGCTATTATTGCCCCCATTTAAACGAGGAAATGAAGACAAAGACAGTCACAGAGAATACCCAGGTCACACTGTTAAATAACAGCACCAGGATTGGAATCAAGCCATCTGGCTCCAGAAGATTCCAGCACCACAGTTCTCTGCTTCGACCAGTGCCTGGTATTTTTGGAGACTTTGACAGTTGATGGTACGATGTCGTCCACCTCTGCTCAGTTCACCACTACTGTACTCAGGTGTAAGATAGGCAAGACAGTGACTTACCCCAAATCATTCTGCCAAAAGGGGATTATCCAGGATCTAAATCTAAGGCTTCCCTCTGGCTTTTGGAGTTCCCATCACTGTGGGGGATATAGATGCAAGAGAAGACATCCCTGTGTCTCAGTAACCCACAGTCTCCTTATGGAGCACAGCTTGTGAGCACAGCCATTGCACCAACATTTGCCCCCAGAGAGATTTGCCAGGCCTCCTCTCTGCCTCCATCACCTTCCAGGAGCTTTCCCAACCTCTGCATCCCATGGGGATTTCTCACCTCTGTGATGTCCTGCAGCTCCTAGGCTTCTTAGTGCCCCGTTGGTATTCCCACGGCATGCCATATGCTCATGTCCCAGACCGCTCAGGATTCACTCAGGCCTATTTTTGCCACTTTCTGGCAATGAGATTATGTGTCATCGTGATATGGGGATAGCAATGCAGTCACCATGGGGTCAGAATACCTGGGATGGTACCTTAGCTCTGGACTTGGCCCTTTCTGTCTTTATACCTGAGAGCCCTGAGTCTCAGTTTCCTCGTTTCTGGAATGGGGATAATGACGCCTAGCCCAGTGGCTAGAGTAAGGATGAAATATGGAAAGCAGTGAACAGAGTGCCTCATAAGTACTGAGTGAATCCTGGTGATTCGTGTTTTATTTCTGACTATTATTATTACATGGGGGTTACTCCCTTTGCCCTTCTCCTGTTGCTGTGATGCCTGGTCCCCATCAAGGCGCCATCATACCAGAGTCAGTGAAAGCAGGGGTACAGGACAGAGCATGGGCCCGAGATCCAGTGCACCCAGGTCTCTGCCACCTCCTGAGTTTGCCCCACACTCTATGGTTGACCTCCCTGAACCTCAGTATTCTCATCTGTAAAATGAGAATGATAACATCTGCCTCACGGGGTACTTGGGAGATTAATGAGCTGTGGGATGTGAAAGTATTTGACTCAGAAACAAATATGACTTCCTTCCCTTTCATTGTTTGTATTTTTCATGGAACAGAGCCATATTTTTGACAAAAAGCATATTGCTGCAAGGGTTCTGTTGTTGGTTTGGTTTGGTTTGGTTTGGTTTTGGTTTAGTAGGACATTTCAAGGCTGGTCTGATGAGGAAGTGTTAACCTAGCACCTGCTCTGAGCGCAGGACTATGTGAGGATACAGAGGGTATAAAATGTGCCTCCAGCCCCAGGGTCCTCTGATATTTTGCCCCTGGCTCAATGGGATCAGATTCTGGTGCAACCAGACCTGTCTCTGCAGAGACTACTCACCCGAGAGCACCTAATTTTGGGGGTCCCATTCCTTTGAGTTCCCAAATCAAGGACAGCTTTCAAGGAAATGTTTATTTTCAAGTAGATAGAGGAATACAATCCAGACAGCACTCCTAAACTGTTAGCTGCATATTAATCTGCAGGGACTAATATCATAACATAATTAGTATAGCAGTGCTCCCAGCTTAATTGAAAATGCTGCATGTGAGGGGCAGTTAATGAGAAATTCAAGGCTTGATGATTCAGAACTGCTGAGATTTAGCGGTTTAGTGGGTGTAGCGAGGAAATGTTGGATTTATTTCCCTTTGCTATTCTCTTGGTACATCTGGACAGGAAGGGCTCTGAAAGGAGTTACTAACAGTATGTATGGTTAGAGAACTTTGATTATCTGGAAGTCCCTCAGCTCTTCGGAACCCGGCAGAGAGCAAGCCAGGCAGGAAATGGGAGAAAAAACCTCCGTAGCAACAGAACATGTTGCAGTTTGTGTGTGTACCACAGTCCTTTCCCTTTTCTGATAAGAAGTCCTCCTGACCCACATCATCACCAGTTTGTTTAGTCTTACTCTGTACAAGAGCTTAGTGAAGCTAAGCGACCTGCTCCCCCGAGCACCAGCAGCCTAGCCGCAATGGCTCTGAGCAGTGGGACCCCCTCAGTTTAGTCACCCGGTCAGGAGGGGCTTCAGGGCACAGAGTGTGTTTTGGGCCCAGGGGAGATAAAGACGCTTGAGAACAAATCCCTGCTCTCAAGGAGCTTACAATTTGGGGGCAGACAGATGTTGTCTCAGTCCTGCTTCTTTGTTTCAGACAACAGAATCTACTCTGGCTAGTTTAAATCAGAAAATGGATTTACACAGGATATTAAGTGGCTTGCAAACTTTCCAGGAAGGCCAGAGACCCAAGGTGGGATGCCACAGAACCAGAGAAGTCCCCAAACACCACATAGGCCTTCTGGAATGCAGTGTCCTTTGTCCCCATTCCCTGGGTCTCCAAACTCTAGGAACTCGACAGTAGAACCTACACTGTAGTTATCTGGATAAACAAACACCTTGGCCACCATGTTTGTGGGAAGCCTTCATGCACCTGTGACAGCATCTGCCCCCTGTGTTCCTGTGGGTGTGCTGGCTCCGTGGAACTGGGGTCTGGCTGCAAAGGGAGTCCATGTGTCATTTCCAGGTGGATAGCCCCTGTGGAGAGAAAGGCACACGGGAAGTGGGTGTCTGTGGCACCTGCTAGAGATGGGGCCAGATCATTAGAGTCCAGTGAGCCAGGTCCTGTTGAAGAGCTGTGCTCCACGGGCTGACTCACCGTCTGGCAAGGTGAACGACAAGGGGGAACGCAAAGTGACACCTGAGTGCGGACAGTCGCGGGGGGACCGCAGCACGAGAAAGAGTAGGCACGGAAATGCCAAAGGCACAAAATGCCAGGGCCACTTCCTTCAGAAACAAATACCACTGCCGAGGTACCAATCACAAAGGGCATCGTTGTACGAGAGCGGAGTCAAAAGTCTCTGTGCACCATCCGTAGCCATTAAGGAAAGTATAGATTGTATCCGGAGACTTGGATTAGAGAACAGGAACATCTCTAAAAGGCTTCTGAAAGATTTCCGCCTTTCCCCCTGTCGCTATTTGGCACTGCAGGACTGAGCTGCAGACACTTGGAGACTCACGTAGCCGAGTTATGATTTCTCACCTAACCTGTGTCCCACAGTCGTCTCAGGCAACACAGGCATTGTGGCCACATCAGAGCCCGGACTCACCCCCCAGGATAAGTACCATGTGAGCCGGGACCCGGAACCCCAAGTGTCCTTACAGGAGGCCAGTCTCTCCCCAACAGAGCTGCAGACCCTTTCAAAAGACCAGCCCGCGGCTGACAGCCCTGCAGCACCTTCCTCCAGGGGCTTATATGAATGTGGGGAGGGAAACGTCTGAACCTCAGGCTGGCTGGGTCAAAGAAACTGGTCTAAACAGGCAAACAAATTCAGCTAAAAAAAAAAAAAGTATGTCAATTCTTATCCAGAGGCTGCAGGTAAGTCTTAGAAAACTAAAAGAGAATGGGGGAGGGGATTGGTGGGGGAGTAAGAGGGAAAAGGAGCAGTTTCCAAAGCACCACAGGCCAATTATCAATTTTTTTCAAGATTTTATTTATTTATCGTAGAGAGAGAGGGAAGAGCGCAAGTGCAGGAGCAGGGGGGAGGGGCAGAGGGAGAGAAATCTTCAGTCAGACTCCCCACTGAGCATAGAGCCTGATGTCCGGCTCAATCCCAGGACCCTGAGATCGTGACCTGAGCCAAAATCAAGAGTCGGCCGCTTAACTGAGCCATCCAGGCACCCCCCCCATTATTAATTTTTGAACATGACAAGCCTGATATATATTTGTGCATTTATATATTTATTTATAGTCCTATATTTATGTATTTGTATCTACACAGAGTCTGGCACTAGCCCTGTTTCTCCCATCCTCTGATCCAGTTTTCTGTTCCCTTCTTTCTGCCTTTCCAAACTTCCCTGCCCCAAGTCCCCTGCTTGGTCCTTCATTAACAAGATTATCAGCAATAATGCTAACTCTTACTGTCATGTTATTATTAAGGCCTTCGCTTTCCTATCTTGTCAGATCCCACAGCTGGGGAGGAGAGCAGAAGCCCCAGCCCAGATCCTAACCCCACACCTCTCACTTTCTACTCCACCGCTGGGCCACCCTGCTTTTGGGAGTTTAGCTAGAATGTTTGTCAGGGAAACTTCCGGTGGATTTTTTTGTCTTCTGCTCTTTGGATCACGATAAGGCCCTGTGGCTTCCTTGCACTCAGTGCCAGAGACTTGGTTCTGGAAATCTGAATACTTCAGCAGCTATTGCCTTCTGTCCTCATCCGGGGCAAAGCCCAGCACAGTGCCCTCTCAGCCAGGATGCAGGAAAGCCTTCATGAGCGCGCTTCCTAAGGGAAGCACCAGCATTGGGCGATGAAGCTGTGTCCGTTCCCTCGTAGCAATTACCTGCACAATTACATTTCCAGCAGGTGTCACTTAAGAGGGTGAAACCCATTAAGTGTTCAAATGAGAAAGCAGAAAGCAGCTTTCCAGAAGGACTAGGAAAGCCGCTCTCTGCAGAGTGGAAGTAGTGAACACTCAGACTTCTCCTGGGCACTTGCCACTCCTCACTCACTTTGCCGTAAGTGTTCCCAGCCCAGCCCAAGGACAGCCGTCGGTGCAGAGGTGACCAGGCCCTGTTTGAACCAATGGAGAAACTGAGCTCAGAGCCTGGCAGTGAATTGCCAGAGGTAATTCTTCGCTCAGCCAGGTAGACCGAACTTAGCCAGGTAGGTGGAACTTAGCTAGGTAGGCGGAACTGACTCAGGTGCACATGCCTATATAAGGAATGGCATGTGTATAGCATTCGGTGTTTCGTTTAAGCCCAGAGAGGGCCAGATGCTCTCAGATTTTGTTCTAGTTTTCACGGTGCCCAGCATAAAGCAATTGTGTTTAGCAATATTCTCCCCATTGCTCATATGGGGAAGGAGGTGTCCAAAGGGAAAGAACGTCAAAGGGAAGAAAGTGCCAGACATGTGCAAGCTTATTTAAATTGGCATTTACAATCAAAAGTGGGAATCATTGTCCTCCTTTTATAGGCAAAGAGACTGAGATGCAGACAAGTGAAGGCACTTGCCCAAGGCTACTTGACTAACAGGAAGCAGACCTAGGATTCGAACTCAGAGCCGTCTGATTCCAAAGTCTGTGCTCCTTGCACTACATTGAATAGCCTCCCTTGGGATGCATCACACTGCACTGGCAACTGCATGCTCCCTCAGGTGATGCCAGGTGGGTGGGGAGTTCAGGGCCGGCAGACTCTTCAGTGCAGCTGTATTGAAAGGGCCCTTTCCTTCCTGCTCACACTCTGGGCTGAGTCAGAACAGTCTTCCATTCTAAGCATGTAAACTGTGTCTTCAAGCCATCTTAACCAAGGCCTGCCCATTGAAGCGTCATGAAAGGCCACCCAGAGGTGGGGAAAGAGTACTTGCTGGAGCTCTGCCAGGCCTGCTTCCTTACTAATATCAGACTCACCATCTCCTAGCTCCCTCTCCCCGCCCAAGTAAGAAATGATACACCTGGGTCCTCATTTTGCCTAAGTGGATCACACTCTGCACCATCTGGAAACTAGGGGTCAGCCTCCCCACACCATGTCTTTCAACCTTTCCTCTCTGTGAGCTTACCAGTTTCTATTCAATCCAGTTACCAAGATCACTTAGGTCCCCTATGTCCTTCCCATCTCCCTGCCTCTGTCATAATCTAGACTAGTGCACTTGCTTCTGCTGGTCTCTCGTTCCACCCCAGTCTTCCATATAGTAACAGATGGACTTTGTAAAACATTTGTTTGATTCATCCGACCAGCCATCCAACCTTGCCATCCACCAAAAAATTTCGCTGGGATATATGAGTATTTGCTCATACACTCTGCGTATATACATGTATGCTGTGTGTCAGGCCTTAGGCTAGACTCGCAATGCAAGGGTAGATAAGAAATGGTCCAATCTACATGGAGGGAGATGCATAAATTACAGTATTCCTGAAGGGAAACCGAAGGAGTGGTGTGGGACTCAGCCTGGCAGCCTCAGTGGGATCAGAATTTTTAAGGTAAAGGTGGGGAAGGGGTTGGCCATCCAGGGAGAACACCAAGGTTTGGCACTGTGTTGCACATTTTGGGAACCACAAATACCTGGCAAGGTCAGGAAGAAGGCTGGTTGCTGGGAAGGCAGAAACCGAATCATGATGTGCCTTGTTCCGAAACTGGAATTTCAGCTTGTCGGCAGTCTGATGCCGTGGATGGTTTTTCAAATAAGGAAGCAATCTGGGCAGAAAGCTCCTGACCACTTCGCTCTCCGCCTCTCACGTGGGCCCCCTGGCAAGCTGCTGTCCAGGTTCTCACCTTCAACCAGACCTGCTTAGACTCCTTTCCTGGCTGTCTGACATTCTGCCTGCATCGCACTGTTCTTCTCCCAGACATGGCTTACCCATAAGAGTTCCAAATCACACTCTGAGAAATTCCTTTTTATTCTCTCTCTCTTCCGGACACAATGGGTCTTGAACGTCAGTGTAAGTCACTGGGTCAGCAGCTGCCCAGCGAGTGGAGAGTGAATTGTTTTGGGATGCAGGCAGCACCTCCTGGCCCATCTGCCCATCACTCTGGAGTGCTCGGTAGGTGCAGATAATAAACAGGCCAGATGCTACCTCCTGCTTTTCTGATCATCTATCAAAGAAATGGAAAACCCACGCGCTGTCGTGGCCGAATGCAGGTGGCGTCCGCAAGTGCATGTTCAGTTTAAGAGCAGGTAAGAGGAAGGGCTCAGGTGTGGGCCACACCGAACAGGCTTCTGCGCCCAAAGAGCCCGCCCCAGCGCGCAGGGCTGGCCCCACCTGGTCCTCTCTTCTCACTTCGTGCCAGCCTCAGCACCACCTGAAGGGCTTCCCTTACTGCCCTCTCTTCAGGCTCTCTTACACATCCCTGCCTCTGAAGAAAGCATGATCTAGAGCCCCGAAGAACTGGGTTGGAGTGCTTGGCTTTGTAACTTCAGGCACCTCTCTGAGTTTGGTTCCCACATTTGAAGCTCAGAGCTAAGGCCTGGGCCTCGCTCAAGCTTCAGAGCTGGGTGAATCAGAAGTGTTAGCATATGAGAAGAAGCTTTGTAACTGCCCTGGGGAAGAGGTATCTTTATCCCTATTTTACTGATGAGAAAGTTGGAAGCGCAGAGATGTTGAATAACTTGCTCGAAGTCGCACAGCTAGAAAGTGGATGCCCTGGATGTAGATTCCTGCAGCTGGGGGTCCCATCCCTTTTGTTCAGCTAGTCTGCCTGGCATTGTAGCTGGTAAGTAAGTACCTTTAAATGACTAGCTCCAAAGCATTGTCGGGGGTGGGGGCAGGGAGAGGGGGAAGGTTACTAATTTAGGTATAATGGTATTTTGTTTTTGCTCTAATTTGTATTTCTTTGATTACTAGAGAAACTGAACGTTTTTCCCATGTGTGTATTCACTTACTGTACTTCTTGTAGAACATAGCCATGTCTGTTCCCAATTTATTTATTGGTGTCCTAAATTTTTTCCCACATCAATTTGCAGTGGATTGTTGCTGAATGGTTATTAATCGTCTTCTGCCTTCCATGCTACAAATATTTTTTCTAGCTTGTTGTCCTTTTTACTTTATTTCCTTTTGGTTATGCAGAATTGTTAAGTAAAATTAATTTCCATTCATGTTAATTTCCATTCATGTTCCATTCATAATCAGCATGCTAGAACCCCAGCCATGGTTTCCCCAGGCAACATATACCCCTTCCCCACCCCACTGAGTTCGGTGGGTTGAAGCAAACATCAAAGGCAGAGTCGAGGTAAAAGCAGGTACCAGTGCAGTTCTAAGCCCGAGGGCCCTTGCTAGGCAGCCAAAGGACAAGTCTTTTGTACTCTAAACATATGATTGGTTTCTGTGTGTGCTTTACTGAAAACATTGGACTTTGATCTTAGCCAGAAGGCCCAGGGACTCATTTTTAAAGTTTTCCCTGGGAGCACCCATCCCCCCACCTGCTGCCTGTCCATGTTATGGTGACCCGGATGGCTTCTACCGTGTCATGAGGCTCAGAAAACAGAAGACCTGGGTCCGTTTTTGGTGATGACTGCAAAAGTGCTCCAGACGGGCTTTATAGATTATGAAGTGCTTTTCCATCCGTTTCTTAGCCAGTCCTCACAACAAGCCCCTAGGAGGTGATAAGATGATTTCGACGAGCTGCTGAGAGAACGGAGGCTCAGCGAGGTTGTCCATGTCCCCACACTGGCTACTGGGAGAGGTAGCCCTGTCCTTAGATGTCAGAGCTGCTGTCGTCTCTGCCTTGCCAAGTTAGTTCCTGGCGATGGCCTTGACCTTCAGTAATGGAGCAGGAGCAGAGTTTGAGGTCAGAAATTCAGCTCTAAAAAGAGACGGGCCGCACCCCTGCTCAGGAGCTCTTAGATTCTAAACTTCTGACCTTGCACAGTACACTGTTTCTTCTGACCACACGGAGATGCTGCTCCAGAGAGTGTGGGGGATGTCCTGAAAGAGGGAGCGGCGGCGAACGATGCTCAGCGCGTCCTGAACTGGCCTATAAGGCGGGCCCTAAGTGCCGGCTTCCACACTGTCTACCTTCAAAGTAAAGCAACAGTCATCTTACCAGCAAAATGAGTTTTTTGCAGGAATAGCAGAGGAATTGCGATTTGGGACAGGCAAGCTATGGCAACCACAGGCTTTTCTGGAGATCGAAGGAGAGGAACATTACGTCATAGAGAAAGGAGGAAGTTGGGAGGAGCCACTTGGAATGAAAGTCCACTGGAGGAAAGCAAGAGTTCAGAGGTTTCTCATTGACTCACTTGTGCTATTTTCTTACTGGTCGAGCTTGTTGCTGGGCAAGGAGAAAATCTTCCTTCCTCCTGCTATTAAGTAAATTGGGCTTCTCCTGTTGGGAATGCAAGGTCCCTTTCTCCCTGTTGGGGTCTGAGGATGAGTAGTAGGGGGTGAGAGCTCCCCCCCTTCTGCCTCCCAACTCCATTTTAAATGAGGTTTCCTTTACTCAGTTTCACACCAAGAATTCCCTGTGTTACATAGGATCGGATCCTTCCCCTGGAAGTTCATAGTGTACTAGAAGAAACAGAGATGTACCCAAACAGCTACAAAAAGTGTATGTAATACTCCAGCATTTGTCAGTCATTCATTCAGCAAACATTAATGGGACATCGTCTCTGTGCCAAGCACTGTCCTAATGGAGCCAGAAGCACAACAGACAAATACCATGAAGCTTACACTGTGGCAGAGGAGACACACCATAGCAAGTTAATAAACAAGTAGCATGTCAGATGCTGAGGGGTACTGTGGAGAAACATCAGGAAAGGGGTTGGGAGTGTCGGAGGCGATCACAGTTTTAAGTCAGGCAGTCAGCAATGGACAGAAATGTACAATGTAGCACAGAGAAGAAAGGTTTCGGCTAGCCACGGGGAGGGGCGGGGAGGGATGGCATTATTGGCTGAAGGAACAGCAAATGCACAGGCATGAAAACGAGAGGCTACAGGCATGTTTGGGAAAGTGCAAGTGAGTCAGGTGCAGCAAAAGGAAAGGGAAGGAAACTTCAGGACTTGATGCTGGAGAAGTCATTTGTGGCCACATGGTGAGGGTCTTGTGTGTCCCCAGGGGCAGGGATGCCAGTGACCATGTGAATGCTGTGGTCCATGCAGAGCTCACCTACCACAGCTGTCTTCCTGAGCTAGTGGCCAGTGGCTCCCCACCCCCACCCCCCACCCTGGGCCAGAGGCATGGCGTTTATAACCAAGAAATGGTGAAAAACTGGTCCAGTCCTGTCACGAGAAAAACATCAGAAAAATTCCAATAGTGGGACATCCTACAAAATACTTTCCTAGTGAACCCCCAAAATTGTCAAGGTCATCAAAAACCAAGGAAGATCCTAGAAACTACCACCACCAAGAGGAGCCTAGGGATGTGTGATAACTAAATGTACTGTGGTGGCCTGCATGGGATCCCGAAACAGAAAATATTAGGTGAAAACTAAGGAACTCTGAATAAACTATAGACTTTAGTTAATAGCAATGTAATGATAGTGGTTTATTGATTGTAACAGAAGAACCATACTAATATAAGATTATAAGACAATAATGGGGAAACTGGGTGCAGGGTATGTGGGAACTCTGCTTGCAATTTTTCTGTAAATCTAAACAGTTTTAAAAATATTTTATTAAAAAAAATGAGACATGTTATAACAAAAATTGAAAGAAAAAAAAAAAGCCGAAGTAGGAAAACATTTGTAACCCCCACATTTCATTGGTTTTCCCATCTCTGGAGAAAATGCTTTCTTTTCCAATGCAGCTTGTCCCCCCACAAATGTTTTCAGCTTCACCAAGGTAGAAATAAGCCTGTGCGGCTGTGTGGGTGGGCACGTGAGGTGGGAGAAAGCGGCTGGGGATGCTGAGGTTGAGATGTGTCTATGCTAAAGCCTCAGCGCTGGCTTCCTGTCTGAGACCGAAGGAGATTTCCAGGGAGCAAAGCATGTGGCAGTTCATTAACAGCCCTGCTGTTCCACACCTGGTGGTCCTTTCAGGTTCTGTGGGGGCCGTTGGTCCGGGACACTTGGGTCAGTCAATAAAAGGCCACCTGTGACAAGGGCCTGAGTGGAAGCAGAAAGTAAATGCATCACGGATCCCAGAATCCCCTGCTCTGACTGTGGGAAGCTGACCTCTGCTTGGAAGCTTGCCCACCATTCGAGGGGCTGGGGCCATGGAGAGCTTGCAAGCCATTGTCCCTCAATTTCTGGTGGGCTCTTTTTTTCCCGTGTGTTTTTCTCGGTCCCAGCCGGTGTCTGTCTGTTTATAGATACGTTTTCACATCCAAATTCTTCCTTAGTAACCGAGGATGCTCTGTCTCTCAGCAGCCACTAAAGTATTCTATTTTATTCCCATTTCCATCCTCTCTCAATAAAGGATGGCTTCCCCACCCCTCTGAGTTTGGTAGGATGGAATGCTAGCCCTTTCTAGTAGGTATCCCCACAGACAACACCCGAACCATCCATATCACATTAAGACTCAACTGTCTCACTGAATTTGATGACAGATGTCTTTCTTGGCCTGTCTCAGTTTCATTAAACTCCTGGCTTCCCTACAGAGACTCAGGACACCCTAATCTGCCAAAGGATTCTGAAGTTTCACAACGGAGCTCCTTGGCATCTATAGCATTAATGATAGGCCTTCCCCACCTTAGTTTACCAACTGACACAAGAAGTCACATTTGAAGCTGGTTAGACTCCCGGTGAGCGGGTGGGGGAGCATTTACCTGACTGTGTATTCCTATGCTCCTCTTTCCATGGCTGCTTCCCCAACCTCACAGAGGCCCCACCTATCACTTCTTACCTCTGGGGTTTGATTGCACTGGTCAGTTCTGCACTGACTCCCTATCCTGGCCCGAGCACGGTACGGCTTTGTGCATCCATTGTACCAGGGGCTGCAGAGTGGGACTTCCACCTGCTGACTCTCTCTCAGCACGTCCGTTGGTCAGAGTTACAGCAGGAAAAACAGAAACTACTCTAGGTTTTTCAACAGGGGGAATTTAATACAGGAATTGGTCACATAGTTGATGAAACAACCGAGAAGCTCAACAGTACATGTTGAGACAACCCAGTGATCAACAACAACGGGAAACTACTATCACCCCTAGACCAGAGGGACAATGAAAGAAGGTGATGTTTCTAGACCCCAGGAGCTGGAACCATTCTATAGGGTGCCTGTCAGGACCTGAAGCAACAGAGTTTATGTGGTTGCTGCTAGGGGATGCTAAGACAAGCAAGAGAGAGAGAGAGAGATTGGCCCTAGCTCCTCCCTTCTCCTCACCTCTGATCTTCTGCCCCAGTCTTCCATTTGCCAAACCCACCTACCCAGAAGCTGGTAAGCGAGGGAGCCTGGGCATTGCAGTTCCTGGTGAGATGGAGCAGAGCGGGAAGCGTGGGGAACGGACTTGTGTGCAAACTGGCCTACCAGGCATTCAGCCCTCTCGCCCCACCACCCTCTGTTCAGGCTGAGTTGGCCCCCACCCATTCCAGAAAACTGCTGCTCTTTTCTCATTTTTCTGATCGAGACAGCTGGCAGCCTGATTAGACGGCCTATTCTTGTATGATCTTCTGGATTGAACAAATAAGGGAAAATCAGGATCCTCCTCTACTTTGGGGAGGGGGCAGTATACTGTAGTATCTGTAGTCATCAAATCTTGCTCATGTGGATAATTGCTGTCCCTAGCCCTTTGGAGGAGAGCAGCAACTCTCTTGTTTTGTAGGATCTTCAAGGTAGTAGAATGGTGCTTTCTGTTCATTTTTGGAATAGTGGCAGCCCCAGAATCTCACCTACACATTGAATGATTATCTTCTACTCTACAAGACCAAACCCATAACCCACACCCCACTATCCGGCCATATTCGTCCCTGAGGGCCTGGGTTCAGTAGTTATTCTAGAAGGCTGGGGAGTTGCTTCTGGGAACCTCCAGCTGTTGTCTGAGATGGTTAGTTGTTTGCAGCCTGCCATCCTTCAGATTGCCTCTCTCTTCATCTGCGAGTTTGGAGCCCTGTTGCTGGCGTGGGAGCTCAGACAGAGGGGAATGTGGACAGGAAGAGTCCGAGGGCAGAGCAGAAGAAACAAAGGCCCCTAAGTTTGTGCAGCCAAGAAAATAACATGAAATGAGATGAGGGATTTGGGCTGGACTTGTTTTGTTTTGGAGCATTTCAGGGGGCCAGGCATGCAGTTGTGTTTGGATTGGGAAAAAAGGCATAACTGTGCAGAAGAAAATCCTTTTCAAATTTTACTGTAGCTGTTACTGGATTAAACAAAAGCCAAGAGGCTTAAACTGTGTGAATGTATGAAGGTTGCTGCATCCCAGACAGGAGGGACCCTGTCTCCTCCCAGGACATGTTTGGACAGCATTTGGAAGCAGTGGGCTTCCTTGTTCATCAGTCCCCTATCTGGTAAATTTAGCATCAGGTGGAGCCACTCACGTTACTTTCCTTTTCTTTGCCCTAACAGTAATTACTAAATAGTAATAACGGTGTTCCTACTCTTGGTTCAAAGTGACAGAAACCTCAGAATTAACTAATTCAAAACAGAGGGATTTTGACTACTGCCTCATGGAGTCCAAGGACTTGAACTTTCCATCCAGAGAAAATGCAAAGAGATGTGTAGAATTGGGACCGGGGTTTTCATTCTGTTCTGCTTAAGTTTGTTCTGACTCTTTTTGGCTGCTCTGGTCTGCTTCTCTTGTGAGCTTCCTTCTCTCTCACTGAAGACCAGCTTTCCCCTCTGTATTAGTCTCTAGGGCTGCCGTAACAAAGTAGCTCAAACTGAAAGGCTTAAACAACAGAAATGTATCGTCTCATGTTCTGGAAGCTCAAAGTCCAGATCAAGGTGTGGGCAGGGCCGTGCTCCCTGCATGTTTCCCTCTGAAGGGAGGGGTCTGCCCCAGGCCACTGTCCCGGCTTCTGGTAATTCCTTGCCATGTGGTGTTCCCTCTGTGTCTGTCTGTCCAAATTTACCCCCTTTTAATAAGTATACCAGTTGTATGGGGTTCAGGCCCACCCCAATGACCTCATTTTAACTCAGTTACCTCTGTAATGACCTTATCTCCAAATAAGGTCCCATTCTGAGGTATTAGGGGTTAAGACTCCAACATATCCTTTTTTGGAGGACACAGTGCAACCTGTAACACCTACTTGGCCACCAATAGCTCTCAAGTTTTTCCATCTTACAACCTTCAGTACTAGAGACTAGATTCTTTTTCAATACCCAGGGAAGAATTCTAACCAGTCTGTCTTTGATCAGGTTCTGCTCTCCCCAAGGGCAGCTGGGGCACCCAGAACTATGATTGACCCAGCTTCTTTAAGGTTCCCAGTCTTGAGCCAATCCACGATGACCAGGGAGTCAGGGTCCTTTAAGAATATGACAATTCTCATAGACCCCTGTATCTGCAGATCAGCTAATTAATGCTGGGTACAAATCACCCAAATCATAGTGGTATATAACAAAGGACCCATTCTCACTCATACTCCACATCCACTGGGGACAAGAGAAGTGGTGGGAGGGTGGAGGGGTTTCTTGTAATCCCCCTGGGATCTAAGCCGACAAGCCATCCCCTGTGTCAGGCACGGGGCCAGAGTGAAAGGAAGCTCCGGAGGGTCCTTAACTGGCAATAAAATCTTCTGCCTGGAAGGAGTGCACTTCCGCTCGCCACCTACTGGCCTCAGTTGGTGATGTGGCCCTCTCGGGGTGTGTGATCCCACCTATGCCTGCAAGGCAGTGAGCCAGAGAGGTTGCCAGGCAGCACTGATGACCCGTACGACCCACGTGATGGGAGCAGTGGAAAAAGTGGGTCCCAGAAGCCGGGAAATGCTCTCCCAGCATAAAATGGGGTGCTACACGGTAGACGTGTGGGCGAGCACTCCAGGGGCCTTTTAGGCCAAAGGAAGGGCCACGGGAAAGACGGTGAGGTGTGAGAAGCAGCTTGGTCTGGCTGGAGCTCAGAGGGTCTGAGGTGAGAGTGGCCAGGCTGGACGGTGAAGAGGACTGCCTGCTCTAAGGCAGGGTTTGGATTTTGTCCCGAAGACAGGGGCACCAACAAGCCTTGGGAGCCGGGAGCAGCAGGGTCAGACTTGCATTTTAGGAACGGCATTAGCAGCATGGTCATTTGAGGGAAGGAGGGGAGGCGCACTAGACCTGCACAGAGCTCAGGTCACCCCCAGGAGTTCCTAGTGCAATCACCTAGACCCGGTGCCTCTTTGGTGTGGGAGTACAGTTAGTTAGGATCGAAACAGCAAGGATGGCTTTGGGAAAATGCTGGCATCTGCCCTGGGTCCTGAAGGAAGAGGAGCCGGCGGAGGTAGAAGGAGGGGAGGCTTTGCAGGCTGACAACAAAGCTGGGAAAGCTGGGAGCACTCCGGTGGTTGAGAGCAAGTGTGTGTGTTTATCCTGCACATTCAAATCCCGGAATTTTAAAAAAGACTTATTTATTAGAGAGAGAGCGTGCACACAAGTGGGGGGGAGGGGGAGAGGGAGAAGCAGGGAGCCCGACACGGGGCTCGATCCAGCACCCTGGGATCATGACCTGAGCCAAAGGCAGCCGCTGAACCCACTGAGCCCCGCAGGTGCCCCAAAATCCCCGAATTTTTGATGATGGGCTTGAAGGGTACACAGTGGTTAAGTAAAAGCAAATTTGAGAAAATTGAGAAAACACCCCACTGATACCACAGATTCCATCAGGTTGCTTTTTAGCACTTGTTGCTGTTTGAGAATGGTTTATTCCCCGCGTGCTCTCGCTTTATGCCACACGTGAGCTCTTGTGCGTCCCGTAAGCACACGATCGTTCCCTGGTGGGAGTCCCGTATCTTCAGTCTCACTCCCAGGCAGTTGTGCCTGAAACACACCCCTCTCCACTCCACCGTCTCTCTGACAAACTTCCCTGCAATAGCCTGGATCTTCAATCCTTTCAAAGACAAATCTCCATGTGCCACAGATTTGGGGTAGCTCACCTGTGAAGGAGCCATGAGCCGTCACTTGCCAAGGCTAGCATTGAGAAACCCCTGTGAGGACACAGAGGAAGCACCCCAAGAGAGAACCCCGAGTGGAAATCTGGATACCACCTATACGCCGCAAAGTGACAAACGAGCCCCTCCAGCTTCCCTGTGACACCAACGCGTCCTCACCACGAGTCTGGGGCTGGCTCCCTCGCCCCACCGAGGACCTATACCAAAAGTCTTTTAGGCCTTCATGAATGAGGATGACCAGTTAAAAATTCATGAGACAATTACATTAAACCATCTGCTGCCTTTATTTCCCCCTGTGTGCGTTAAAAACATGCAGCTGCTTGACACAAAACATTGCATTGCCCTGCGGGGCTCGTGGGCTGGTCCTGCACGTGGCAGGTGGAGGGGGTGTGGGGTGGGAGGGGAAGTGAAGGGCGCATGCCCACCCAGGGAGCTCCACCTGGCTCTGAGTGTCTCGAGCACGACGGTCCAAACCTTTCCACCCTCTTGACGCGCTCACTGAAGGAGGTGTTGTTCTGTGTATGCAGTTGATCCTGTTTTGGGTTAGTGTCTGTGTGTGTGTGTGTTTTTCTTTTTAATCTGAAAATTGGTCTTTGAGTCTGCAAGCAGCAGCTGCAGCTGCCATAATTAAAATGAAATAACCTGCTTCCTTTAGTCCTTAGGGAGAAAACCTTAAAAAAAAAAAAAAGTCCATATTCTAAATGGACTCCGGAATGTGGTGAATGTCCTCGTCTCTCCCTCTACTTGCAACGAGTTTCCTGGCTTTGCTTTTCTCTGGAATTGGGGGAAAGAAGGAAATTAACTGTTACCGAGCTTTTACCTTGGCCCCACGCACTCTGCAGGGCTGTCCCAACTGCACAAGTCAGCGTTTGAATCCAGTTTGATGCTTCATTTCTTTTCCCGCTGCCAGGCACCCTCCAGTATCCTGTTAGGTAGACCTGGTCCGATTCTGTCCAGAGACCTGGGAGGCTTGGTATTATTAAGATGTTATTGAAAATGTTGGCGCATATAATTGGCTTAGATTAGAAACCAAAGTTCTTTGCAGGGTAACAAGGTGAAGTAGTCTGTGCAAATGATTGCATGATAATGAGATGGTTTTCAGAGGATCAGATGTGCTCTTGAAGGTGTTGCTTAAAAGTCACTCTTCAAACCAGGCTGGGAAAATAAAATCCCACAGGAGCTGAAGCCTCTGTGGTTTGTTTGGATCTTAGAACAAGGTAACTAAGGGAGAAAGGGATAACTGTGTGCTAGGAATTGAAGATGCAGCGGTCACTGGCTTCAAGGAGGTCCCCAGGGTGGGGAGGGAAAGACATGCAGACCAATAATTAGAAGACGTTGGTAATAAGCAGTAGGTCAGAGATACATACAACTTGCTATAGTTTCAGCTTTTTTTTCCCTTCCAAAGTCCATTTTCCTCAGTTGGGACTTTGTGAGGAGCAGAGCCACCTCACAGGGAGAGCAATGTCCAGAATGTTGAACATGAAAAGAGGAGAAGAAATTATTTTATGTTCTTATGTCTATGCCAGGGGTCTGCCATTTAGCCTAATCCCTTATAATCATCCGCATTTAATAATGAGGAAATGTAAGGAGCTCAGTGGTTTGCCCCAAGCTGCAGAGCCGGTAACTGGGTGCGGTGTGATCCAGAGCCCCTCTGTTTGCTTCTAAAGCCCCTGCTCTTCCTGTCGCATGAGGCTTCCTCTAAAAAAATGTGCACTCCTGATTGTCAGGTATATACAGCCCATCATGACCTGTAGTTAGAATGAGGAAATTTTTTTTTTCCCGTAGAAAAAAAACCCAAGTTTTAATGGCAAGCATCTTTTTTTTTTTTTAAGATTGTATTTATTTATTTGAGAGAGAGAAAGAGAGCACAATCAGGGGGAAGGTCAGAGAGAGAAGCAGACTCTCCGCCAAGCAGGGAGCCTGACACAGCCTGGATCCCAGGACCCTGGGATCATGACCTGAGCTGAGGCAGACGCTTTACCAACGGAGCCCCTCCGGGTGCCCCAAATAGCAGGCGTCCTGATAGGATGATCCATGGTCTTCACCAGGCTGCAGATAGGACTACCCAGTTCAGGAGGATTGAGTCCTCTGGGCAATCCTCCCAAACAGTAGAGTTGGCCCAGAGTATAGAAACGCTTGGTCCCTCATGGACATCGTACGTGGCCCGAGCAGAGTCCTGGGTATCGAAAAGATGCCCCCCCCCCCCGCCACACCCCGGGCTCCTGGGTCAGCTGCTCCTGCTACCATGGCTTAGCGAAGAAGTGAAGGACAAAAGCAACACTCGCCTCTAAGGGAAGAGGATGGTCTCCTGCTACATTTGAAATCCTCTGCAGGAGACTGCAGTCTATGGTGATTGGGACCCAACTCAACGCATTGTCCTATCTCGTTGATTTGTGGCCACTTTGGGGAAAACAAACAGAAGCAAAGGGGCTCTGTGCTTCATCCCACCCAGGCCTCTTAAAGGCAGTCTAGGAAACAATCACATTCTGCCCACCTAGGTAGGCAGGAAGGGGCTCTGGAAGCAGAAGGTGTACTGAGAGTATTGGGGTCGTGTGTCACATGCTGGGTCATAGCACGCTTTATGGCTCACCTGCAAAGAAAAAGAACAGCGTTTAGATTTCATTTCTACCGCTTCCTAGCTGGGGGATTAGAGGCAAGCAGCTTAAATTCCCTAAAGTCTCCTTTTCTTGCCTGCAAGTCTGGAAGGATAATGCTTGCCTAGTGCAGTTGTTTAGAAGTTTCCATGAGATCAAATACCAGCCAGCCCCTAACACTCTGCCCAGTGCTTGGCACGGAGTGAGGAACTTCCTCTTCTCTTCCAGCTCATACTGTGCCAGCCTTGTCGAATTCATCTTCTATAGCAGATCTCCAGTCATGTCACATCTCTGTTCAGCAGCCGTTGGTGGCTCCTAATTACTCATTGGATAACAGCCATCTTCTCTGGCTCGGTTTTCAGGGCCCTGTTTTTTGGAACCTACCTCCCCTGTCAGGTGCATCGTCCTCCGTTCCCCTCCACACAGCCCACATGCTGGGAAGCTGAGCTACACGCTTTGAGTGCTTTCCGCTGCGGTGCCTTGCTCCCTCGGACAGAGTACCTGTCCACCTAACATGGACTCTGGCGCCAGGCTGAGCTAAAACGGACTGTTGTCTAGTAAGTGCTCCCCGGTCTGCCAGCCATGCTGGCCTCTTCGCTCCTCTGTCCCCTCCCTGGCTTTCATCTGTATCTCTCTTGCAAGACGGCCAGGCCTTATCGTTCCTTGCCGGGCTGGGAGCTTCCTGAGGGTGAGATCTGTTTCCAAGTCACCAGTGGGTCCTGTACGACACCTCACCCTCACTATGTGAACGAGTGAGTGAGTGAGCGAGGGAAGGAAGGAATGAAGGCTCCAGTCCCTGCCCAGCTGGGTTTCCCCTCCATCAAATGCTAGTTACATAAGCACCTCTGAGACGGTTCAGTCCACCCATGAGCCTTTTCCTTTCACTCATTGTGGCCCTTGTTGGAGTTACTTTGGAAAAGAGGGAATTCAGGGATATGAATTGAAGAGGAAATAAACAGAAGAAACGGAGTTGAGGTTTTCCCTAAAGCCCTGGCAAAGAGGAGGGTGGAAGGGAAGCTAAACTAGGTCTGTGGCCTCCCTAAGAGGGAGAGGGACCCTAAGGCCCAGGCCAGGCCCCAGAGCACAAGCTGTGGCCCGAAGCTATGGGGGCAGAGTGGGATTTTAAAACCAAAGAGAGGGGTTTGAGGGAGACCCTGGGTATTTTGTCTGAGTCACTGCCTATGGCCAGGACCCCGGCAAGACCCTGCCGGCAAAGCCAAGAGCTCTGAGTCCTAAAATCCAGCAGGTGCTGGGCCCGCGGGGAGAGGTCCACACACAGGAGAAAGTGCCCATTGTTAGAGCAAAACAACCTCCTGTGGCTCTCTGAGACTTTGGTGGGGAAGCTTACAAGGAATAAGGCGTGGTAAATCAAAATTAAGGGCATGATAGCCATGACTGCTCATTCAAGATGCCTCAGATGATAGTCCTGTGCTCCGTCGCGTGCTGCCTATTGCTTATTACAGTGACTGTAGTGAGATTTTTAAAGGCTTTTCTTGGTGTGCCTCTAGACTGCGTCAGTTCTGTTTCTGCCCGGCAGGTCTTCTGTTCTGGGGGGTTCAGGAGCCTGACCCCTGAGGGCGGGGAAGGGACAGTCTGCACTCGGGGCCTGGTCAGTGTTCTTGCCTGATACAGTTCCTCTTTGATCAGAATAACAATTTACAATAAAGAAACACGAAATTCAGATGAAGCTAGCACAGTGTCACACTTCAGAAAATTGTATTTTTAGTAGAGATGACCACTAATTCCTCACCTTATAATGGACAATCCTGTCTTCTTAGCTAGGCCCCTACCTATATTTGGCAAATAGGTATTCAGGGATTTTCTAGAAAATAAGTTTTACCTCAGATGCCTAAATGCATCCTTCATGCCTTCTTCAGCCTAGTGCGTCTTCTGTATAAAAAGGCATTTTGTGGTGTTTTCAGTGGGTGTGACAGGTGGTGCAGGAGAAAGTAAACAGATCTTGCGTCTGTGAGGGCCTGTGTTCAAATTTCATTCCCCCTCTTGCAATGACCTGAGGCAGATGACTTAAAACCTTTGAGCCTCCCCTTACTTTTCTTTTGAGTAGGGTAGCATTTCTTTTACTCGTTTCATCAACCTTTATTGTGTGCAGGTATTTCCTTAGGCACTGAGATCGCAGATGAATCAAATTCACCATCGTAGAATTCTGGGGGCAGAGAGGACCTCCCCAGTCACCAGGTTCAGAGTTTCCCTGTTTCACATGAGGAAACAGGCTCAAAGAGAGGATATTTGCTAGAGGTTCCAGTGTGACACACAGATGTGCCAGAGAGAACTCTTGTGTGTGAGGAACTCGGCCCAGGTGACTCCCAGCACAAGCCCATGTGGTATATCCCAGGGAAGGTCGCCATTTTATAAGGCAGGCCACTAAGGCTCAAGGAGGTTCAGTGACGCATTTATTTGCCTGGTGAATCAATGATAGAACTGCTGAGGGGGGCCAGGGCCTCGTGCCCATCCCCCATCCCCCACCCCCACCACAGCACCCAGTCGGTCCATCTTCATAAAACACTCAGTTCACCTCTGCTCCAAGTCCTTGAAGGGCACTAGGGTCTTATAGAGGACTGATCTGCAGTCCCTGCCCTTGAGGGGTTTGGTCAGACAAGACCATTACTCCCACAGCCCAAGATGAAATGGGGGAATAGAGGAAGGTATGCCAGAGCTGTCCAGGAAAGCTGCATAAAGGAAGTACATTCTGGTGGGATTCACAGGGTATTTGGGACCTCCCTCACCCCCCCACCCCACCCCACCCCCCACCGCTTCTCTTCCTTGCTGTGGCATCAGGAACAAGCCCCTCCCCCCACTGGCATGTGTTTGCAATGGCTGCTGGGGAGAAATCTGTGGGAAAGGGTCCAGGGCATCTTGCCACTTCACTCAGTAGGGTCTGTGTTCTCTGCTTCAACAGAAAGGATCCTGCCTTGTCCTCCAGGATCCTATGGCCCTGGAGAGAGGGCTGCAGGGCCCAGGGACACTGCTGACTCTTCAGAACGTGCTGACATGGAGCCAGGTCAGTCCCCTTGTCTGCTCTGATTTTCTGTGTCATCAACTGCAAACCTGTGGTCTTAATGAGAAATGCCATCTTGGAATCTGAAACCACGCATGTTTTTTGGTGGAAGGCTTTGGCCACTATGCAGCATGGGCAGTAATAGGAGGTCAGGCCAGAGTGGGAGGTATCGTTTTCGGGGAGCAGATGCAGTAGGCGGCGCGGTGGGTGCTAGAAGCCCAGGCAGCAGCCAGGACAGTGGGAGGGCAGGGCAGGCAAGGCCTAGGCATCCAGGTGGGAGGTACCGTGGGCACTAGCAGCCGGGAAACACCGTGCAGGTCCGGGACCACGGGGGTGGGGGTGGGGGGGAGCGGGGGCAACAGTGGCCATCAGGATCATTCCGGAATCTAGGAGACCAGGGGTAGGGTCCAGAGTCAGATGGTTCCATGTTGAGCTGAGCTGGAATGAGATCAGAGGCATAGTTGAGAGTGTGGCAGGAGAAGCTGAATGGGTGGCTGCCGGGACAGGGGGGCTGGGGGCTGGGGGCTGGGCCAGCCCGCCAGAACGGCCCTTTCGAGGCTTTTCTCCGTGTTGCTATGCAGAAGAACAATGACAGAAACAGTACAGAACACCTGGCTTGCGTCAGGAAAATGGAAGGATGTTTTAGGCTAGAGAAGGTAGCATCATAATGGAGGCTAGGTCATGATGAAGAAGGCTGAAGAGTCAGAGGAGCTGGGACTCAGGACCCAGGACCCCGGGAAAGAGCCCTTCAGTGAAAACCTCCTGTGAACCAAGCACTTTTTCTTATCTGCCAAGCAATCTTGCCAGGTAGACGTCTGAGTCTCTCTAGGCTCGGTTATGCTCCAGTAATAAGGTAACTCCAGAATCTCAGTGGCTCGAAAGAGCAAAAGTGTATTTCTTGTTCGTGTTCCATGTCCAACCGAGGGAGGTAGAGGACTCTGCCCTACCGAGCGACTCAGGCCAGCTTGATGAAAACTCTGCTGGGTTGTAGGGATACCTCCTGGAACATTCGGCCACCTTGGTCTCTGCAGTAGAGGCCGAGAACCGGAAGGCAGAGCGCTGGCCCTTAAATGCTTTGGTCCAGAAGTCACCTGCAGCCCGTGGGCCCAAACTAGTCACATGGTCCTGCCTGACTTCTAGGGCTCTGGGAAACGTGGGGGAAATGAGGTTATTCGATAAGAGTAACTGTCTCTGCCACAGGAGGTATTATTTCTGTCTAACAGGCAAGAAAATCGAGGTGCAGAGAAATTAACTGTGTTGTCTGAGGTCTTCCAGCTAAAAAAGTGCTAAAGCCTAGATCTTACATAACCTCTGATTCATTCATTTATTTGGCAATTCGACAAAGGCGTACTGAATACCAACAATAAGCCGAGCACCAAGCGAGGCTCTGGAGATAGCACAGGGAATGAAAGCAGAGGTAGCTGCTGCTCTCAGCCTGAAAAACGTGTAAGTACAAGCCGGGAGGAGCACTCAGCCATCCCGACACGGCTGTCTGAGGAGAGCTGTTAAGATTATTAGCTTTTCATGTAGAAGGACGGGTAAAATGGGGTCACGTCTACTGAGGCCTTGTGCCAAGTACTTGATTTGTGCATCTCATTGAACTCAGGGAGCCCCATAAGGTAGGCCTTACCATCCCATTTTTAAGATAAGAAAACTGAGGTCCGCTCATTGAAGTAAGATAATTAAGCTAAAGGTGAACCGTCGACCCTAACCGTGCTCACTTGTAATGCACGAACGGTGGAAGAAGAAATTGAACCTTGCCACCCCCACGCCACCGAAACCCAGGAAGAATGCTCTCCCCTTCCTCCTCTAAACTCTCCATCCCGGCCCTTCTCCCCCAGCTCCCCCAGCATCCTGCTGGTGTCACATGTGAACACAGCTTTCAGCGACAACAGAGGAGGCCTCGTGGAGGCCAGACCCTAGGTCGGTCACTCATCCCAAGTTGGTGCCGCCCGTAGAGCTGGGCCCACAGCAAGGCTTGTTGAACTCCAGGAGGGAGGGAAGCAGTCACAGAAATGAAGGTAGTGGGATCTGACTCTGGCAGGATGGGGTCAAATCTGAGCCTTGGCACAGGCAGATCCTTCTGTCTAGAATGTTCTCCTTTCTCTCGCTGGCCTTATCTCCCCTCATCCCTCCCGTTGCACACTGTGTTATATGTACACTGACTCCATCACTTCTCTCCCCTCCTCAGCTTGTGTGACCACCTCCTCTGTCCCCACACTGGTCCAAGCCATGGTCTCGTACCTGGATTATTGCAGTGGGCTCCTCATGGGGCTCCACTTCCATCCTTCTCTTCAGGACTCTGACACCAGTCAGATCAGAATCACTTCTCTGCTCAAAACCTGCCGTGTGCCCCCATCTTTGGCAGAGGAAAAGCCAAAGGCCTCACGGTGACCCACTAGGACCTAAATGAGCCAACCCATCTCCCATCCCACCCCATCTCTCCTGTGCACCCCTCACCCACGCCGTTCGCTTCTTCACTGTTCCTTGAACCATAAACACACTCCCACCTCAAGGCATAAGGCACAGATGCCTTTTTTCCAGTCTTGGGAAAGCTCTTCAGGCAAAGGGATAGCACTGAATAGACCTCCACATCGCATCCGAGGGAGCAGAGCTCACATAGGCTGAGAGGTGCCCAACGAAGTGCCCCCCCCAACTCCAACTCCGTGCAAGGAGCCACCCTCCCAACCCAGGCCTTCCTGTGCCCTCTTCCTTTGGCGCTTGCCCATGTGACACTTCTCTCCACCTGCTGCATCATCTGTTACTCTGTAAGCTTGTCTGTGGTCTGTCTTCCCCCGTTGGAACATAAGCTCCACAAGGGCAGGGATTTACTTTGTGCTGTTTCCTGGAGTGTTCTTACTTCTGGAACAGGTGCTCGGTAAGCACATGTTGAATGAGTGAATGAAGAAACAAATACTTTCACAACACATTCCACATCGATATTTGCTTACACGCTATTGTCACCCTCCTGCCTTTATGTATGTTATTCCGAACCCTTCCTGGAATGGCCCCACTGCCCTTCTCCCCCAGCTAAACTCTCGCTCTTTCTCACTCACTCTGCCTGCCCAGGTGGGCCCAGTCTCTGTAGCAGCACACAGCCCCAGCATTATCCCGCCATCCCCTTGAGCCTGGAGATGTCAAGGGCAAGCGCAGCTCCTCGTCCTTGAGCCCTTCCCCGCCATGCCTGGGGCACAGCTAGAGTCCTGCTACTGTTTGCTGGCTTGAGCCAAGTGGACCAGAGCAGCATGTAGAATTGCAGCCCTGGGGCTACCGCTCTCCTCCCCTGCATGTCACCTCACCCACAATCAGGAGGCAGGGAGCCCTCACTGCCAATTCAGTCGCCTCCTGCTTAACGCCCGCCTCAGAGATCAGGAAGATGAGGCAAATGGGACACTAATGAAATGCAGAGAGAAAACTAAATCGGGAGGTGTTGCAAACACTGAGGAGGAGGGAGACTGATTTAAAAGGATCTCTCCAGTGTGGGAGGGGGAGTGCAGTGCGGGACCGCAGAACCCCGGAGTTAGTGTCCCCATGTCCCACCTCTGACACCTGCGTGTAGGGTGGCCTGCATGATCCCTGTAGCTCCAGGGGCTTCACATTTCTGACTTTAAATTAGGAGCCTTTTACTTGATTGACTCATTTGTTCATTCCCACCTTCCCACCAACTTGCCAAAAAAGATTTGAGTGGGTTAACAATCTTAACTTGATTAATTAATGAAGATCAAGAGCAGTTAATGCAAAATTAAGGTAGAAAGTAAGAGGAAAAAAAGGGAAGGGGAAGGGACACCTGGGTGGCTCAGTCAGATAAGCATCTGCCTTTGGCTCAGGTCGTGATCCCCAGGTCCTGGGATCGAGTCCCACATTGGGCTGTCCACTCAACAGAGAGTCTGCTTCTCCCTCTCCCTCTGTGATCTCTCTTTCGCTGTATCGCAAGTAAATACATAAAATCTTAAAAAAAAAAGGAAAGGGGAGAAGAAAAAGATTTCCAGGGCTGCTCAGAGAGGGGGTTCTGGGAAAAGGGTTACAGGTGGGGTGGTGGATGCTGACGACCTTTAGGGATGGAAAAGCTCTGGTCAAATGGTAGTGACGATGACCAGTGTTTCAGAGCATTTCATATCCACTGTCTGATCCTTCAGTTATAGGCATTGTCTGCTGTGTGCCAGGGACCGCCACAGGGCATTTTTTTTTTCTCTGTCACATTGAATGCTCACAGCACCCTGTGGTCTTTTAAAGCCCATTTTTGAGATGAGACAACTGAGTCTCAGAGACATTGGTCGTCTCTTCAGCAAATGGTGCTGGGACGATGGCTATCCACATGCAAAAGCGTGAGGTTGGACCTTTCCTCACACTGTATACAAAAATTAACTCAAAATGCGTAGTTGACCTAAATGTAAGAGCTAAAGCCATAAACCCTTAGAAGAAAACATAGGCATAAATGTTCATGACCTCAGATTAGGCAGGCAGTGGTTAGGCACACACAAAAGGGAGGAAAACAATACATAAATTGGACATCATCAAAATTAAAAATTTTTGTGCTGCAGAGAACACCATATGGGAAATAAAGATGAGCCCGGAATGGGAGAAAATATTTGCAGTCATAGATCTCACAAGGGATTTTATTGCAGAATATATAAAGAACTCTTAAACTCCGCAATAAAAAGACAAAGAGCCTAATTCAAAAATGGGCAAAGAGTTTGAATAGGCATTTCTCCAAAGGAAACAACAGAAATGGCCAATAAGCGCATCAAAAGATGTTCCACATTTTTAGTCATCAGGGAAATGCCAATCAGAGCCATTGGGTTCTTTGTGTGGGCCTGGCCTTCCTAATAGCAAAGCCTCCTGACCACACACCTCCCGGAGCTTGGGGAAGGGGTTACTGCGTGAGAGGCTGAGTGAGAGGCCTGGTTTGCCATTAAGGTTTTCACAGGAAGAGGAAGGAAAGGGAGGAACAGAGAGAAACAGGCAAGACAGAAGGGTCCGGCCAGGGACAGACTGCCTGTGGGCTCTTTTCCCGGTAAGAGGCAGAAACTGCCATCTGAGAAGGCTTCTCGGGGCTAGTTATGCCACTGGCCCTCTTCACAGAATGCCCTAAAGCAGTGGTTCTCAAACTCTCTGGTTTCGGGACCCTGTTTGACTCTTCCAAATTATTAAAGACCCCAAAGAGTTTTTGTTTATGTAGATTATGTCTATCAAAATTTGTCATGCTAGTGATTAGCACTGAAAAAAATGTTAAAATCATTATTTATAGCTTATTTAAAGTAATAATAATAAACCCTTACATTAACATAAATAACACATTTTTCATGAAAATGACTTTTCTACCACAAACAAAAAATGTATAGAGTGGCATTGTTTTACATTTTGGCAAATCTCTTTACTATTTGGCTTAATGGAAGATATATCTGTTTCTCCATTCGATCTGGAAAACTCCACTGTATACTGATAAGAGAACAAGGATGAAAAGGGCAATATTTTAAGTAGTATTGACCTCACCGACTTCCCGAAAGGGTCTCAGGGACCTGCGAGGATCCCTGAGCCACACTTTGAAAGCTGAGCACGAGAAGTAAGGTCCTTGTCCGAGTCCAGCAGAGAGTGCAGAAGAGGTGTCTGTCAGCCTAGTAAATACAGGAAGAGAAGTGAGGACAGTCTGAGTGGAGAGGTGCCAAGAATCCGCCTGCACGGAGGCCTGGCTGCCCTGGGGAGGCCTCAGGTCTCAGGCCTTTTGCACGTGATATTCTCTTGGCTCAGAATGCCTTCTCCATCTTGGTCTATTGGCAAAATCCTCCTTGTGCTTTAAGATTAACTTTGGATGCACCTGCCTCTGGAAAGCCTTTCTTACCATCCCTAACATCCTCAAGGCTGAGTTAAGCCCTCCTCCACACCCAGCACCGTGATGGGTGCCGGTAGGGTGAGCATTGTAGTAGGGGAGTGGCTGGGAGGTTGAGGCCTACTGGTGGAAGCCTTGGGGTCCCAGGCAGAGGAGCTGGGGCCTTTTGCTATTCTTGTTTAAGAAGTCAGAAGCCGCTAGAAATTTTTTCACAAGCATCTACTTGATGGTGTACACATTTATATGTACAGAGGACGGCAGTCACCAAAGGGCAGAGAAAAGTCATCCGCTACTAATTCTAATTCACTATCAACTAAAGGAATTCCAGGGCGCCTGGATGGCTCAGTTGGTTAAGCGACTGCCTTCGGCTCAGGTCATGATCCTGGAGTCCCGGGATCGAGTCCCGCATCGGGCTCCCTGCTCGGCAGGGAGCCTGCTTCTGCCTATGACCCTCCCCCCTCTCATGTGCTCTCTCTCTCTCATTCTCTCTGTCTCAAATAAATAAATTTAAAAAAAAAAAAAAAAAAACTAAAGGAATTCCAGCGATCTAGAAGAGAGTGGGAAATGAGGAAGAAGAAGGAAGAATGAAACTAACAGCTAATTGAGCACTCACTCTGTGCCAGACATGCATCATGTTTATGTAATCATCAGAGCAGCTAGGGCCATCTTCCCCATTTTACAGACAAACAAACTGAGGCACCCTCCTCCCTCCCCTCCCCAAGTATCCCTTGCTAGTAAGCAGCAGAACTGGGATTCAGACACAAGTCAGTCTGCTTCTAAAGCTCATAATTGCTTTTGCCACCATGCCACATGGGCTTGGCACCGTGTGTCTGACCCCGAGTGTTTATTGCTACCACCCTGCTTTTTAAAAATGTGTTTCTATCACTGCTTTCCAATACACCGGTTCGCCCTTAGAAAGTTGAACGAGAACACCGGTTATGCCTCTTTGTTCCACCATGGCAGCTTCCTGGCACATAGCAGATAGTCCAGAATCTCCACTTTTGTATTGCTTTCTTTCCGTAGAAGACATGGCCACAGTGAAGATATTAACCCAGTGGAGATACTCATGAGTTATCAAGTGGTCAGGCCCTGCCCAGAACTGGCCATTCTGGCTGGAGACAGGAACCTGGGAAGTCAAAGGGTGGAACAGGTATGTTATTCTTCTCAGGATCAGGCTGGAGAAATAATCCTCTGCAGCACACCCTAGTTCTTCAACAAATGCTCAGTGTGGCAACCCAGGCTGATGAGGCTGAATGTACTGTCGCATCTGGTGCCAATTAGGTCAGTTAAGCAAGGGTAAAGGAACATTTATTGAACTCTTACTGTGGGGTAGTCTCTAGGCTAGGCACATTGCATGTTTTTATCCTCATGATGAAAACCTTTATGTTTGGGGCTCGATGAGATAGGAGTATCTCCATTTTCCAGTGCCCAAACTGAGACACAGGAAAGTATCTTGCTCAGGGACATAGATGTCCTAGGACATGGAGGAGCTGGGGTTTGAAGCTGGGTCTGTTTGGGAACGTCACACTGTCCTCCCCGTGAAGAGAAAATGCGGAGTCTGCAGGGTGATTCACGAGGCTCAGTGGCCACCGAAACCCTTGTGCTGGTGTCAGGCTTTTGCTCCCCAGACCATCTGTCCTCCCTGGCTCCTTTTCTCTTCCTGAGTTTGCACTTGCAACTTTTGCTCAGAGCACCTGGCATGGCCACCACTCTACCATGCCACCATCATCTTTCTGCACCAAGTATCAGCTTCGTCAAATTCCTGGGCCACTTGACCTTAGGGAGAATGAGATAGGAGGAGCAGGTGACTTATGAAATCCAAAAGGTGTCACAGATGGAGCTTAAAACCCAAGAGTTCCCTATTTGCCCAAAAGAGAAATTCCTCTAGGCAAGCTCTTCTGGTCCCAGCCTTCGATGCTTCTTGGGGAAGCCGGGTGTGGAATTTTGCCCTCCCCGAGTCCTGCCGGGGATGGGGTTCACAGAGCGACACAGCCACTGCTCCAGAGGTGGCTGTCCTTCTGAAACCCCTTAAATATCTTTGTTTCCCTGTCCCCATCCTCCTGTGGTACTGCTGCTTCGTAGCCCAGGGTATGCAGAATGATCACAGAGCCATTGACCAGCCGCATGCCTGGTTGATTTCCAAATGGGAAGGTTAGTGTCATTATCCTTGGTGGATTCAATGACCAAATCCTCCTCATGGTAGGGCTCGCTTCCTGTTGCTAACTGCATCTTCGGCTGCACATCTCAGTGGCCAGTTCAGCCGAAGCAGCAGGTCGTGGCCTGGAGGCCCCTCTCTGAGGCTGTGGACCTCCATCGCTGCACTGCCTTGACTTACCTGCTGGGAAGTGGATGTCTTCGGACCTCTTCTACCCCACCCCCCCACAGCTTTTGTGAAAGTTCCCTTGGTGGAAATGAGCAGTAAGTCAACATCTGTGAGCACAGAATCCTTTGTCTCTTTGGATTCTAAGCATGGCAGAAAAGCCGAGTGTGCAGCAAACGCCCCCGGGGGTGAGAACGGACATTCGTTGAGTACCTATTACATATTAGCTACTGAGCTCAGCATTTCACTGTCCATTTCCCCCTCACAACTACTGGTGAGGTAAGCACTGTTGTTTCTGATTCACAGATGGGGCGTGGAGCCTCAGAGAGGGTCAGGGACTTTCAGTCACACAGCTGGGAGGTGGGGGAGCCCGGAGCTGAGTCAAGGTCATCTGCTGCAGGATCCGACTTCCCCCCACTGGCCTGAAACCGTAACGGGAACCACAGCAATGAGAGGTACTGTTCGAGGCATGCTTGCTACCATCCGGACTCGTATTAGCTCATGTAATCCTTTTGTGACAACCCAGGAGTGTTAGGTACTCTTATCACCCCCATTTTAGACACAAGGGACCCACAGTACAGAGAAGTGCTTTCAGAATGAAAACTTTCCCAAAGGGTATTTGGAAGGTGAGCCCCAGGCATCTGCCAATTTGCTGCTCTTTCATAAATAGCTCTTGTCTAAAAATAGCACAGGCCTTGTTCATAGAAGGCACTTCATGTTTGGTTATTGATAATTAACTTCACAGTATTCTTAGCCACCCCCGCCCCCCTGCCCAAAACTGGAATGGCTATTCTGGTTGCTGTTGACAGCCTCTGTGGGCCACTGAGCTGCCGCTTGCCATGGGAGACTTCTGATAGGTCAGAGAATCCTGGAGCTGGATCCCAGATGTTAGAGTCCAGAGCAGAGACTCTGGAAACAGACCGGTGGAGACCAAGCATGGCCTAACAGCTCTGGACTCTGGGCCAGTTACTTAATGCCTCTCTGCCTCAGTTTCCTAATATGTGAATTGGGTATAATAAGAGCCCATGCCTCTCAGTTGATTAAGCGACTGCCTTCGGCTCAGGTCATGATCCTGGAGTCCCGGGATCGAGTCCCACATCGGGCTCCCTGCTCAGCGGGGGGTCTGCTTCTCCCTCTGACCCTCTTCCCTCTCGTGCTCTCTGTCTCTCATTCTCTCTCTCAAATAAATAAATAAAATCTTTAAAAAAAAAAAAATAAGAGCCCATGCCTCAGTGGGTTATCACAAGGATAAAAATCATATAAAATGCTGATAGTCAAGGGTAGCACAAAAAAAACAGGTGCCCAGTGACTGTGATCGGTCATATTTTAGAAGACTGGTTTATAGAGTTGGACTCCTGAGGTGATCTAGGTCTACCCTTTCACTTGCAGATGAGGAAACTGAGGCCCAGAGACAGGTGGTGATTGGCCCAAGTCACACAGCATTTTCTGATTCCAACGCCCAAGTTTATTCCAAAACTGTAAGCCAGATTTAGAACAACAGTCTGGAAGAGCCCATACATCAGCCTTCCTGTTTCTAGAAGTTTTAGTTGGTTATCTTTCAGTCTGCTTTATTTTCTTTATTGTCTTTTCTTTGTTTATACTTTCACCACTTTGACATATTTCTTTAAATATTGTACACATTTCATTTTCTGCATCTGATTATTTTAGTACCTGTTGCTTTCCTAGGTCTGATTGATTTGTTCATTGTTTCTGTTCTCTCTTGCTCATGATGGCTTGTTTTCTCACATGCTCTGTGATTTTTTTAAATTGTGCATTTATGATTGCTAAAACTTTGTGCGATTCCTTTGAGGCCTGAGTTGAAAATTCGTTGCTCCAGAAAGGGTTTGCATTTGCTTCTGCCAGGTACCTGGAGGAACCACCAACTTGGGGTCGCTTTAAACACTCGGATTGGGGTTTTTTGGGTTTTTTTTTTCTTCTGGCCACAAAGTAATACATAGTCAGGTCCCAGACCCACATGAGGGCCATTTTGTGATTGGAAATTCTCAGCCGTTTAAAAATTTTCCTTCCCCTGTGCCCAGGCCTAGGGTCAAGTTTCCTTACTGCCTCCACCTGCAAGGTGGGATTTTGTGTTTTTTCTGATTCACCCTTTCCCCAAAGGGTAAATGTCTCCTATCTGAGTCTTAGCCATAAGTGAGAGTCTCCGTTTCCCTTCCACCTTCTGAAGGACTGTGCCTTTGCTTCTTTCCTTGGCTCTTTAAGACCAAAGGCCCCAGGTCACTGAGGAGCGGCAGGTTCCCCCAGGCCCATCACCCACTCAGTGTTTGGGAACCTCTATGAATTCATGCTGTCTCATGGTTATTTTGACCTCTGAGAATTTCCTTCTCTTTCCTGACTGCTCAGCTCTGTATTTAAAAATAAATGTGTTTATTTAATCTGGCATTTTTCCATACACTGTGTTAGGGTGAGTCATCAGTCCTACTGTTGGAAATACAAGTATGAAGTGGCCACCCCGTCCTTCATTGGTGGGAGCATGACTTTATCAGTTAGGGTTTCCCTGATTATTACTGGTTGACAATTTATCAGATTTTTTCTCCAAGGTCCACAATGTGTGCCCAGAGAGCCAGGGGGGAAGTTTGCATACCATAGGCCAAGTCCATCTCTCATAACATCCACTTCTTTCTGAGATCTCATCCTGTGCTCATCTCAGTCCCCACAGGGGCCTTGATCAAGAACATTACTGTAGATGTTGCCCAGTGAAAACTCTGGTTTCATGAAGGTGCCCAAAGGGTGCCACATTCTGAAGACATGCCTGCATGCTGTTGCTTGATCCAGCCATCCCTGATGTGGTCGTTGCTAAAGCATTAACCCAGTGCAGCAGAGACAGCACAAGAGATTTTAAATTCATTTGCCCATGAGTTCATCCACTCCACATTCACTGAGCACCTACCACATGCTGTGCCCATGTTAGGCTCTGGGATACAGAGATGGATAAGGTGGAATGGGGCTTAACCCAAACTCAGGTGGGGATGTCTGGGCAGGCTTCCCATAGGAAGTGGCAAGTGAATCTAAAGTATAAGGAACAGATAGCAATTCTAGAAGCAGAAAGGCCATGTCCCTCAAAAGAAAACATGAAATGCTCCCCTTGAGAAGAAATGGTCCAGCTAATTCTCCTTTCCTGTTCTCAGTCTGTGGGTAAGCCTTGCCCTCTTCCACTCTGGGGACAACACTCTGAGAACCACAGGTGTAATTTATACATTCTCAACAGGGGCACTATCATTCACAAGGTGGTGAAATTGGTTCTTGGAGGGCTGGGAGTGAAAAAATCTTTATTACAAGGGCTTGTGGTCCTCCAACGGGCCAGTGTACATACACAGATATATTGTATATCTGCAGTATCAACACTTATAGGAAAGGGAAGGGAATTAGAAAAACAAATGTCTATAAGCCTTTTTGGCGGGGACGGGGGGACATGGAGAAAGGCTAAAAGCCTCTAATGTAACTGTAAAAGCAGGTAGCATGACAGCCAGACATGCCTGCATCCAAAGCTGCCTCCCTCATTTAACAGCCTGTATAACCTTGGACACAATTAATTTCCCCAAGCCTCAGTTTCCTTACCTGTGAAATGGGATAACATCTCCCCTCACAAGGCCGTTCTGAGGTTTAAGGGAAATGATACATGTCAGTATCCTGGCACTTAGTAGGTACTCAGTGACTGCTATTAGGGGCGAGTTCCCTGCCCCCACCCAGCCCAGCACACACGTTCAGGAGAGGGCCCAGACTGGATGAGATTTGTTGAACGAGCGGTTTCCAGACAGTCACTGCTGCAGGCCTTGAGCATCCGCGCGTAGGAGAATTCCCTTCTCCGGGACCGTGTGAATGTGCAGGGTCCCAGAAGCTTTTGGAATTATCTGAGAGAGGGATGGGGTGGTCCATGTGACTTATCAAAGACAACATTTTCTGGTGCTTCCTTCAGAGACGCAATTAATATTCAGCCTGTTTAGAGCGATTAACATGAGGGAAGCCAAGACATCCAGGTGGAGTTAAAGCTTATTAGCGATTGTCTTTTAAGGGGAGAGTTTGGGGTTTTCCCGTGGGCTGTGAGTTAATTTGGGCACCTCAACCTGGTCTCCTGGTGTCTCAGGCCTCTGAGCCCCCATTTAGGGAAGAAGCTATTGACCCAGGCCCTGCCTGAGCAGGGTGTGAATAGAAGGGAGTGACGTGGGGGGAGGGGATAGCAGGGGCCTTGGGGGAGGAAGGTTTGGATGGCCCTTCTTTGTCCCCCCACGGCTCCATGCTTCCCTCTGTCGCCTCACTGTTGCCCTGAGATGGCCTGTGTAGATGAGAATTCCCTGAATAACACCTGGCACGTAACAGGCCCACATCATACATGTGTTGGATGATTCGCTTTGGCCCCACCCCATAATTATAACTAGCATCACTATTTCATAATGTGTTACGTGTTTTACTGCATTATCTCCCTTGACCCTTACGGCAGCTCAACTATTCCGTTCCTTCATCAGAATCGTCCCTGTTTGATAGATATGGAAGCCAAGCTAAGAGAAGTTAGGATGTTTTCCCAGATGACTGAAGCGCAGAACCAGGGGAAGGGCGGGCTCCTAACCCTGGCCTCGCATCCACTGCCCTAACTGGATCTCCCTGCATTCAAGGCCGGCTGCCGGGTCAGTTCTGAGCCCCAGTGCCAGGCGCAAGGGAGGGAGGGCAGAGCCCTCGGGTCCAGCACTGAGCTCTCTAGTCTCCCTCCCCGCCCCCCCTCCCCCCCCCCTCCCGCCCCCCCCCCCCCCCCCGGGCCTGTCCCGGTCAGGCTGACTGGCGA